>NC_053121.1:12656812-12784312 GCF_010015445.1 Perca fluviatilis | reverse complement strand
GTGAGGAAATTCAAAGCTATTTTATCATGTATACTTGCATGCCTTTGGTATGTCATAGAATAAAGCAAAGAAGCAGTGAAAAGAGATGAATTATTGCTTATTCTACAAAGATATTCTAAAATGGCCTGGACACATTTGTTGGTACCCCTTAGAAAATATAATTAATAACTGGATTATAGTGATATTTCAAACTAATTAGTTTCTTTAATTAGTATCACACGTCTCCAATCTTGTAATCAGTCATTCAGCCTATTTAAATGGAGAAAAGTAGTCACTGTACTGTTTGGTATCATTGTGTGCACCACACTGAACATTGACCAGAGAAAGCAAAGGAGAGAGTTGTCTGAGGAGATCAGAAAGAAAATAATAGACAAGCATGGTAAAGGTAAAGGCTACAAGACCATCTCCAAGCAGCTTGATGTTCCTGTGACAACAGTTGCAAATATTATTAAGAAATTTAAGGTCCATGGAACTGTAGCCAACCTCCCTGGGCGCGGCCGCAAGAGGAAAATCGACCGCTGATTGAACAGAAGGATAGTGCGAATGGTAGAAAAAGAACCAAGGATAACTGCCAAAGAGATGCAAACTGAACTCCAAGGTAGACAGTACGTCAGATCAGTTTCTGATCGCACCATCCGTCGCTTTTTGAGCGAAAGTGGGCTCCATGGAAGAAGACCCAGGAGGACTCCACTTTTGAAAGAAAAACATAAAAAAGCCAGACTGGAATTTGCTAAAATGCATATTGACAAGCCACAATCCTTCTGGGAGAATGTCCTTTGGACAGATGAGTCAAAACTGGAGCTTTTTGGCAAGTTACATCAGCTCTATGTTCACAGACGAAAAAATTAAGCTTTCAAAGAAAAGAACACCATACCTACAGTGAAACATGGAGGAGGCTCGGTTATGATTTGGGGCTGCGCCTGGCACAGGGTGCCTTGAATCTGTGCAGGGCACAATGAAATCTCAAGACTATCAAGGCATTCTGGAGCGAAACGTACTGCCCAGTGTCAGAAAGCTCTGTCTCAGTCGCAGGTCATGGGTCCTCCAACAGGATAATCACCCAAAACACACAGCTAAAAGCACCCAAGAATGGATAAGAACAAAATATTGGACTATTCTGAAGTGGCCTTCTATGAGTCCTGATCTGAATCCTATGAAACATCTATGGAAAGAGCTGAAACTTGCACTCTGGAGAAGGCACCCATCAAACCTGAGACAGCTGGAGCAGTTTGCTCAGGAAGAGTGGGCCAAACTACCTGTTAACAGGTGCAGAAGTCTCATTGAGAGCCACAGAAAACGTTTGATTGCAGTGATTGCCTCTAAAGGTTGTGCAACAAAATATTAGGTTAGCGGTCCCATCATTTTTGTCCATGCCATTTATTTGTTTTCTTATTTACAATATTATGTTGAATAGAAAATCAAAAGCAAAGTCTGATTTCTATTAAATATGTAATAAACAATGGTGGATGCCAATTACTTTTGTCAGTTTCAAGTTATTTCAGAGAAAATTAATTTTTTGTGGCGGGGTACCAACAAATTTGAGCACGTCTGTATGCGTCTGCACATGCTCCGTAGGTTACAGAAGAGAGTAGTTGGCACAATGGCCCCAAAAACAAAAGCAACAACACCAGCTTTAAACTAACTAAGGACTTTGCCATGGCAAGTACTAACGAAGAACACTCATTTCTGGTGCTAAAAAGTCGTCCATGTTATCCCCGCTTTTCAAGTTGTTGGCAAGCTGGATAAATATGAACGACTGGTCACATATAGACAGAATATATCAATAAAGTGCAGTACGATAGTGGCATACTCCATTACCTCGTAGTTTGTGATTTAATCTAGTCAAGAGGTGGTGGACTCAGGCCCTGTTAAAAAAAAAGAAGGAAAGGAGGATATGGGGTTGCATGAATGCTGAAGTAAGTTACTTTAGAAAAGATTAGTAAAGTTCTGTGGAAAAGTATTATTGGAATACTGCTCCTTATTTTGAATACATAGAATAGTACACGTGCCTTGACCCCTCCTGACATGGGCCTGGATAAGGTCTTGCATTGGTGATGCTGGAAGTACAGGGAGAAGTCCTAAGACTTCGGGTATCGTTGGGTCTTTGAGCTATGGTTCTTGGAAGACCTCTTTGTGATGACAACCTCCTTTCTAAGTTATGCTCCTGGAGAATACAGTTGTATGTCTTTGGAGTTTTCACAGTGTACAAATTCCATCAATTGGACCTCTTCCTGAACATGTTTCCCATTGTGCAAAAGAGATGGAATATTTGGATTATGTACACCTAGATAGTGAGATTTCTTTCTTTTGCCATTCTGTACAAAAAACATCAACCGGTATGACAAATGTTCTATTTGGTTGTCGTTGTAAAATAATACGATTGCGATTGTTTTGTGGTTTGAATCCTATCATCTACTGGCTTGACCTCTGTGAGTAGATTCAGAAGGCAATGGCGAGCTCGCAGAACAAAGCGACACGAAGCAGGGTTCAGTTCCCAATGTTCTAAAGGTTTAATGAGACACACAAGCATATACATATTTTCAAACAATCGCTTCATTCATTTAGTCGCATGTAGTAACATAAGAAAGAGAGTCAGGGTGGGCAGAAGGACTTTCTCAAAGCTTGTACGCAGATCAATCTTTAGGGAGGAGAGTACAGAGTTCCAATTTATGACACAAATAAACAGGTGAAAACGACTTAACAGAGTTCTCACAGAATAGAATGTGGAATGTAACATGTTCACAACAGTCGCTTAGTTTGACAAACTAGTAGGCTAACGATATATCCATTAGCTAAAATCAGCCGATAACAATGGCCTGGCCCACGGATCAGTCATGCTCTATTGGTAATGATAAGTACTGTTTGTGTTTCTCTGAACGTACCGATACATCACTGTGGTACTAGAGCCACACAAAAAAAAGCATGAAGAGGAAAAAATATCATCTTCCATGCCAGGAAGTCAGACAAATCTGTTGCATCCTGCGTTCTTAAACTACACAAACTGTGGTATATCCTGTTTCTATTTCTGTCTGTTTCATCTTGTTAATCAATTGCAATGATCAATAGCGTGGCAGACCTTCTTTTAATTGAACATCAAGTTTCCAAGGGGACTATATATCAGTGTAATCAACATGGAAGAGAAGCCGACAGAGAACAGAGGGAAGGCCGCCTCTCCTTAATGTTAATGAATTAGGCGAGTAGCTTGTAACACATCACAGCGTAATTAAATGATACGGGCCAAGCATCGACGAGCACAGGGTATATAAGATGTACTACTTAATGTGACCAGGCAAATCCAAGCGCCATATTGATCAACCGCTTAATGTTCTCAGGCTCAGTCTCAACCCTCGACCTCCATTTCATTTTCCAGTCATTACCGTCGGCCAGCAGGATTTAGTGCAGCTGCAGGCAATACGATGATACATCCAGAGATGGAAAAAAAAGCAAATAAAATAGAAAGGGGAAAAAAATCAGAGGTATGTTATCACCTTTATCTCTCTCCTCCCAGGTTCAAATCAATGAGTGTTGCTAATGGCTAAATGCTAAATATACCTGTCTACTGCTGTCAAGAGAGCATTTCATCCCGGCCCCGTCCCATCAGGCCGGGCCTCCAAAGAAGCTACGTCAACAGACTTTTCGGAGCCCCCAGGTAGATACATATTGATAAGTCCATGATTTGGGTTGGTGGAGGGCACAAGAGGAAAGGTTTAGGGCTGAGGGTATGGGGGAGACAGACAAGAAAAGAACGGTATTGATTAGCACTCCCATTTAGAAAGTTCAACTACAGTGACTTCTTGGCTCTTCATGGAACAATATGATGAGTGGAGATCAATGAGAGGTCAGAAAGGTAGCTACTTTTATGAGAGAATAAGGAGACAACTGTGTGTGTGTGTGTGTGTGTGTGTGTGTGTGTGTGTGTGTGTGTGTGTGTGTGTGTGTGTGTGTGTGTGTGTGTGTGTTATTCTAGTCTTTCTCATCAATAGACACATTGGATTACAGAATGGGCCAACCAGGCACAGGTCCAGGGGACCCAGAAGCCTGAGCCTCTATAAGAAGTAGCTATTATTCATTGGAGAGTAATCAGCTACTACTTGAGTAGCATCCACATTCACTTCAAATATATTTTCAAATATTTTCCCAACTAAGAATTTACATAGTCAAATCTGATTGGTCAAGTCTTGCCTATCGTGTTTCAATCATGTTTCGGGATTTTTCTTTTAATTGGTCCATATTTTTACACGTCCGGCCCCATTAGTTGTCAATTGTATTTTTGCCCACACTGTTTAAAGCTATAGTGCATAGTTTCTGTCTCCCCCATGAGGAAGTCTAAGTAATGACAACAACGCTGTCAACTTGATACAAGCCTTACGTGACAGCGCACCCTCCCTCCTCCACGCAGTTACTAGTAACCAAGGAAGACACGGAGGATTAAAAAACATGAGGGAATCTTCAGAAGAGGTAATCATCTTCACTTGATTTTCTGTGTGCGAAAGTCGCCGGACAACACCAGTTTCTGAACATAGCCATACTGAGAAATACAGAGAGAGTTGTGTGGAGCTGACAGGCTCAATTAGCTTTTTATCAACTCATTTGGCAATGGCTTGAACGTAACGGACGTTCATAATTAATCAACATCATTAATGAATCAGAAATCATGATGATTGAAGTACCTTAATTGATGCATTCATTAACATGCATTCGTTCCTGCATTAAGTCATGCCTGAGAATCGCAGAGCTATGCTCTGCGATTCTCTGCGTCCTGCTGCGTCCTGCTGCATCCGCCGCATCCACCCATGCTCTGCAGCGCCATGTTACATCCCGCAACGCCCTGCTGTGATGTTCCTATGCACAGAGTAGTCAGGATCCAGTATAGGAGACTGCACTACTCAGTATGACACGATGTGCCCTGCTATGACATGAACTTCCACGATGACCTTCGAAGTCACTGTTCCATTATCTTTAATGTGACTATTATGTGCCAGGGTTCATCACACCCCCAACCGGCCCGTCAGACACCGCCTACCAAGAGTCTGGGTCTGCCGAGGTTTCTTCCTAAAAGGGAGTTTTTCCTTGCCACTGTCGCAATAGCCACTGCTAATGCTTGCTCTTGAGGGAATTACTGTAATTGTTGGGGTTTTGGAATTTATAGAGTGTGGTCTAGACCTACTCTATCTGTAAAGTGTCTCGAGATAACTCTTGTTATGATTTGATACTATAAATAAAATTGAATTGAAATACTATTAATCCTTGTATATTACTAATAGTTCATGAAGTACTACATGAATGAAGTCATGCTTTTTCATTCATAAAGTCAAGCATTGATTCATGATAATTCATGTACCATTATTATAAAGTGTTACCCAGAAAAGAGTACATTTTAATATATTTAAGTAATATCGTTATTGTGATATTCAACAATGCTATCACATATCGTATATTTTCCTCATATCGTGCAGCCCTATGAGAAATGTCAATGTCCCCGGGCACTTAGCTGTTTGAAAATGTGTCCCCCAAGCAATATAGATGAATAGCCCTGCTGTAAGCTATGTGCAGTCACATTTATCTGGGCTTAGCGTTTTTATGTCCTCAAGCTTTTGAATGGGTGATACATGCATTTTTATCATCCCGACTGGACTACTGTAATGCTTTATATTACGGAATAAATTCTACAACTTTAACACGTCTTCAAACAGTCCAGAATGCGGCAGCAAGACTTTTAAAAGGCATTCGTAAATACGAACACATCACTCCAATTTTAGCTTCCCTTCACTGGTTGCCGGTTCGTTTTAGGGTCGATTTTAAAATTCTTTTATTTGTTTATAAATGTCTTAACAATCAAGCTCCCCTCTATTTATCGGAGCTCCTAGAGCAATACACTCCTTCCAGGGATCTTAGGTCAGGTACACAGAAACTTTTATCCATACCACGGTACAGGTTAAAACACAGGGGTTATCGTGCCTTTGCCATTGCTGGCCCAACACTATGGAATAGCTTGCCCTCTCATATTCGTTCTGCTTCTGACTTGTCAGTTTTCAAGTCACTCTTGAAAACACACTTTTATTCAATTGCTTTTAATAGTGTTTAATTTGTTTTTAATTTGTGATATTCTATTGCTCTGTAAAGCACATTGGTCAGCTTGTCTGTATAAATAGTGCTGTATAAATAAACTTTGACTTGACTTGACTTGACTTAGCTGTGAACATCCTTTTGCAAATTCAGTGTAAAGAGCCATTACCCCTCCCACTGCTAACTCTTGGTCACAAAACAATAGGACATACATTTTTAGATTGCAAATGTATTGTATAACACTGTGGAGCAGATGAAAGTGTTTGTGATTGCAACTTACCTAAACCTGAACCGAACCAGAATCACCTCAAGTGCAGCACACTTCTAAAACTGCTTTTTACAAGTTGTACAACTTTAGTACAATCATGAAATACATTCAACTTAGATATTTTTATGAACTTTTGCTGAATACAAAAAAAAAATACCATGGTACTTTGAAAATATTAAAATTCACAACAATATCAGACAATGCAAAAAACATCTGTGTGTCTGAAAGTACCTTCAGACCCCAGAGGGTTAACTATATGTGGTTCAATTTGTTTGCAGTAGTTGGATGATAGTTTAACTACATTCAAATCTCATTAGCTTTTTCAGTAAACTACTTTGGGTCATGTAGTTTAGGATGTTAATGACAAACTACATATTTCCCATAATTCAGTATTTTCCTGATTCCACATCAACAACACACTACACCCTGTTCCCTCCTTAAACCTCGATTCAAGTTTTCAATGTCAAAAGATCAAACACACCCAGCACATGGGAGGAAACATTTAGTGATAAGGTGGGGCCTGTGTTAACATGGTTTTAAAATGTGGGCTGATTGTGGAGCCCAGTGATGTATTGTGTATGTCAAATCTACAAAAAAACGAGAGAAAAAGGTTGTGCTTGTTTACATGATGCAGTGTTAAAATCTAGACCAGCACTGAAGTCCACTGATGTATTTTGCATGTTTGTTCAAGATAATAGAGAAACAAAAGAAAAAGTTTTTTTGAAAGTCAAGTGCAGTTATGTATTTCATCATGTAATCACGATTTGTATTTAAGCACTATGCACTTTACTACCACTTGAAAAAGGTCCTTGTGACCGAAATTTCAACCGACCAAATTAACCATATGCAGAGCTGACAAGTGTGGAATTTTCTTTATTTTTGAAAAGGAAACATTTATTACAGTAAACATAGCTGTCGTTGTAGTGCACATTCATTTTGTAATAGACTATTATGTGCTGTTTACATATATATGTATGTATGTATGTATGTATGTATGTATGTATGTATGTATGTATACAGCACTTTCATGGAACAAATTGGTCAAATGAGGGGGAAAAAAACATGGAGAAGCAGTTACGCTTAGCTGAGTATTTGGCTGTCATTCTTGCTCCTCTTCAACAAAGAAAAAAGGCAAAGAAAAAGTTTGAACTGCTTCAAAGTGCATAGTTCTTAGAAATAACAGCGCTGTCAAATTTTTTGACAGTAAAATAAATGATCTGGTTAGTCTAAAAGAAAAAGAAATGCTGTGTGTACACAACAATACCATAAAATAAAATAAATGTTAAAAATGAAATATCACAATATAAAAATATAACAAAACAATCAAGTGTAGCAATGCCATGCTCATCGTGGTTAAGGGTGATGTCTGAATGTATCACCTCCCTCCAGCAATCTATCACATGCTTCTGCTTTGTATAATAGTATACAATACAGTAAAACTGCACATTTTAGAGTGGCCTTTTATTGTGGCCAGCCTAAGGCACACCTGTGCAATAATCATGCTGTCTAATCAGCGTCTTGATATGCCACACATGTGAGGAAGATGGATTTTCTCGGCAAAGGAGAAGTGCTCACTAACACAGATTAAGACAGATTTGTGAACAATATTTGAGAGAAATAGGCCTTTTGTGTACATAGAAAGTCTTACATCTTTGAGTTCAGCTCATGAAAAATGGGGACAAAAACAAAAGGGTTGCGTTTATAACTTTGTTCAGTGTATGTTAAGAAGTGATGACCAAATGAAGCTTCATAAAGCTTCTTAAACCATTTATATTAAATGTACTCACTTTCTTACTAGTTTAGTACCAGGCTTCAGTGAAATGGACCCTACGTCATTTTTGTTTTATGATACCCCATTTATATAAAGTACTGATGTCCAAATTAATCTTCATGAAGCTTCGTGAACCATTTTCTTTATTTTCTGAGCCCAGTAGATGGTGCTCTTGGTTTAATTAAAAGGCTCAAGGGATTGCAATTCAGCGTACTTTCAACCCTTTGTTGAACAGAGAGCGCCATCTAGAAAATGCTTCACGGAGCTCCACGAAGCTTCGTGAAGCTTCATTTGGCCATCACTAGTGTAAAGTAACATTGAGGACGTTATTAAAAGAAAAATTGGAAATGGAAAATACAAAATTAAAGAAAAACACTTCCAGAACCAGTGGTCTAAACAAACCAGACAATGGGGTAACGATTTAGAAAAAATAGGAACCAGGCTAAATTTCAGTAAAGACAATTTAAGAAAACATTGTAGAAGGTGCTGAGATGGCTCAATGAACAATAATTCTTCCTCTAAACCTCTTGGCTATCCCAGCATGCATCAGATGGAAGTTAGAGTTTGAGTACACAGCAGACAAACACATTCATACCTATGAGCAATATGGTGTTTCCAAGGCAGCTGTCATGCCTGTCTTTGGATTTTGGGAAGAAGACCATGTTGACTCCACTCAGAAAGAACACAGCCAAAGCCTAAACCTTCTTGCTGTGTGGCGTCAGTGTTTTTCACCACCATGGCCATCAGTTTTAGCTGAAATATGGCGGTGTCCACCTGGTTGCAGTCCTGTTACATCATCTATAGAGATGAAATAATTAGATCATCACCCTCTTGCACTAAAGCAAAGCTTCAATAAAGGCATACAATTAGTATCATAATGAAATGCAAACAGTCAGATGACATCCTGGTGTGCTCAATGGAAACATCAGAGCTGATGTGAACTCCCTCTGCCTGAGTGGCTTGTGGAAAACAGGAGGAAACAAAGATCGGATCTAATCTTCTTGCCAATTATCCTCCAATATATATTTTAGCACAGGAACATTTCCCAAACCAGAAACGACTGATGCAGGAAGAAGAGGTGAGAATATCATCCCCTTTCTGCCCCAGCACTGATCCTTTTAGAGAGGAAGCTGTGAGAGAGGTCATGTCAACCAGATTTAACATACACAGAGAGTAACAGAGAGGACAGACAAGTAAAGATACAAATTATGAGGGCAGGATGCTGTAACCGGAGTCATTCTAAAAGAATCATTGTGTTATGTTGATAGTTATAGGTAATTATTCCAATCTGCAATAATATTGTGCTCACAACGGTAATTGCTGGAATCTGCTAACATGGCAACATCCCTTAAAAGAAGTCTGACAATCAGAAAGGTTTCAAACAACAGCGTTAATGTTTGTTGTCTAGGCTCTGGACTTGTCATTTCCTGATGTGCTGTGCTTGTGCTTCCTTCTAGGGAAACATTGGCAGAAATGTTAGCTTAGCTTTTCAGGTTAGTGGTGAGGCATGCAGCCATATAATGAGTCGTGAGGCTTCAAGACAACCATTGTTTTACAGATAGATAAGATATACTGTATTGTCCTGCAAGGACATTTGTTAACAGCTGTTTATTTTGTAATTATTGAGTGCTTTTGGCCCTGTGGACGTTACGTGACCTGCAATCCCAAATGTGGCCACTACTTTCAAATCACCTTACACAGCCCAGGGCTGTGTTCGAAATCACATAACAAACTCACTGCCTACCACATGCTCTGATAAACCCACTGTACACAACCTGCTCAGCACCAAACACAAAGACACAGTTAGAGACTAGCTGGTGAACATAGTGGAGCATTTAGCAGCTAATATTTTTTTCTCAGGAATTGGTATAGATCAAAAACAGAGGTAAAAGAGAGAATATTAGACTTAATCACGTGAACACAAACACGATGCCAAATGAAGGGTAATGTTGCTCCGTAACAGCTGGATGTATAAATAAGCAACTTTTTGCTAACAAGTTCAACATATCGTCTTAGAAAGTGATGATAATGTCAATGTTGTTTGTTGGCCCCAAGTTATTGCAGGTTTAAGGGATTACCAACGTGAATATGAATGTCTGTAAGTTTCATAGCAATCCATTCAATAGCCATTTCGATCCAAACCACAAATGTTAAAGGTCCCATGGCATGAAAATTTCACTTTATGAGATTTTTTTACATTAATATGCGTTCCTCCAGCCTGCCTATAGTCCCCAATTGGCTTGAAATGGTGATAGGTGTAAACCGAGCCCTGGGTATCCTACTCTGCCTTTGAGAAAATGAAAGCTCAGATGAGCCGTTCTGGAATCTTGCTCCTTATGGAGGTCATAACAAGCAAGGTTACCTCCCCTTTCTCTGCTTTGCCTGCCCAGAGAATTTGGCCAACCCATGGGAGAGAGACATCATGGCTTTCAAACAAGAAAAGCGGCAGTTGGTCAAGGCCACACCCCCACCCTCCACCTTGCCCCGCCCTCTCTCCTCCTCAATAGCTAGAGACACAAAAATGGCACATCCTAAGGAAAGCTCATTGTGGGACTGGCTCTAGTGGCTGTAATTCTGCACCAAGACTGAATTTCGGGAAAGAGACTTCAGATATAGTATTAGGGGACCACTAAGGTCTATATAAAAGCATCCAAAGAGCACCATGTCATGGGACCTTTAATATTACGTTGGTGATCTAATTCTCTGTATTAGGAATGTTTGTAAAACCAGTTCAGACCAAAGGTTTGCGACGAGACGAAACCAGTTTAGAACGTCGCAGGGAAAAGGTTGCAGTGGCTGATGGTGTCACTGTGACTCAGCGGATCAACTTCCAGAGACTGGTTTAAGAACGTATGGGACGTCACCTGTTTCAAAAGTCAATCGAGAAGTCACATGGTCAAGTCAGCTATAAACTATAAAAATTAATTGATCCATAATCCATTTTTTTTTTACGGTTTTCGCCGATTCATCACTAGAAATGTAATTGTAGCAAGCCTCTCACTATCACTAACGTTATCCAAATTCATATTCAGACGAAACAAATGATATATCCAGCTAGAAAAAAAGCCTAAAAGTCGGAAGTTAGAAGTACAAAGAGGCATTGTTATGGAGATGATACACTGTCTCGTCTCATTGGTGTGAACTGGCAGGTTTTAGAACGCTGCAGACCGACTCGTTGCAAGAAGTTGCAAGTTTCAACTTGTCTTGTCGCGAATCTTTGGTCTGAACTGGTTTTAACAAACCTTTATTTGGAACGCATGTAACGGTTGTCAAGATTTTTCAATCCGGACCGAACAACAAGTCCTCCAAACCATACGATATATCGGTCATTTATTTCTACCCCCTATTACAACCCACGGGAGCATTTTATAAATTAGCGCCCCTAGCTGTAAACTAGAGAACAGCGTGGTTCACAACGCCAATGTTGTGAAACTGTTTTCGCAGTTTGGTTGGGTTTAGGCACAAACACTGCTTGGTTAAGTTTAGAAAAAGATGGTGGTTTGGATTATAATCAGACACTACTTCACTTCGGATTACGCATGTGGTGCAGAACGTGACGTACCTCTGTTTGTTCCCTAAAGTAAAAAAAAAGAAATCAGATATTCGACCCATTCACCATCCAAATGCACTGCCTTATGTCGAAATTTGGCACTCTAATACTTCATCAACTTACTTCCTGTTTTGCTCCCCTTATAAATACTACGGCCACTAGAAGGCGCCGTCACTATAAACAGAAATATGAGTCGTAATTGCTGCTTGAAGAAAAGCGTTTTTCAAGGGCGGACAATCTCGTACCAAAGTGGTGCCATTCCTAGAGAAAAGTTGTGTTGTGTCTTTTGGGCTATTCCATAGTGAGATACACCTGATGGTTTGTGGGTAACTTTAGCTTACATTTATGGTGTTAGCCATGCTGCTGTAAAGACGTGCTGTTGGGCTAAAAAAACGGTTAATATTCCATCGTAGCCTGGGTTATCATTGTTATATCTAGTAACATGAAGCAGTGAAGAATATAACAAGTTGCATGAAACTGTAATTATCCTTTCATGTCCCCATAAAAACCCTGAGTCAAATAAAACCACACAAATATCCGGTAACAATACAGTCCGGTCAAAGGACCTTTAACCTTTGAAAACAGAAGCGTCACTCTGCTCCCTCCTCTGTAGACTAAAATCTCTTATTTTCTCTATGTTCCCCATCCTACTGATTGATTCTTCCCTTTTGACTCACTCTGCTTTCTCCAAAAATATAGCTCTCCTATTTGTGTTTTTCTGTATCTTACACCATCTTAGTGAGGTTGCATAAATATTGTACAGGCACTTTGTCCCTGAACCTTTGCATTCCTGCTGTATATACTATGTGAAAGAATGTAAGCTCATTCTGATATTGCACTCCTTGTAAGTTACCAATCTGAATGCCCAAAAAAGAAATATAAAGTGCAATGGAAACGAGCAAAGAAACTGCAAAATTGAATAATAGCACGGAGAAGATGAAAAAGAAAGAAAAGTGAAATGAATTTTAGGTTGAGGTTACAGAAAACAGCTTTCAGGGTATTTAGGTGTGTTTTTGAGAGAGATAATATAAGAGACAGAAAGGCAGTGAATTGCAAAGCACTCAGCTTGACTCGGCAGAGCATGTTTGGGTGTAGTGGAGCACAAATGGGAAAGATAGACAGAGAGGATGAGGAGTGGGAGATAGAGCATGGAGGGATGGAGGAATAGGCCTTTGGATCATTGTGAGGGTCAGAGTCTGTTACCAGGAAAGGTGTGTGAGAGACTGTGGACGTGCATGCTAATGTTCAGGAGCTAACCTAACTGATGCTGCTCCTTGAATACTGATTCTGCATCCCTGTCCCCAACAAAATACATTGATATACAGCTCATTTGCTCCGTCAAATATATTCTGGAGTAATTACCGCCTACTTTATGCTTACTGGCAATGGTTTTCCAATTAGAAGTCATAGAGAGGAAGTGAAGATAAAAACAATGCTTTGACACTAATAACTGAGGTTCACATCCTGTGTCCCATGTGTTGTTTGTTGCTAACAAACACTTAAGGTTAAGGTTAGACAAAGATGGTGGTTTATGTTAAGCACTGAAAAAGTCAATGAGTTCCTGTCTTCCAATCCAAGCCAAATGACTCCAGACTGAATTATAATAACTACTGAATGGATTATCGTTCAAGTTTGTACAGATATTCGCTGTCCGTGGATGACAAATCCTAATAACTTTGATGATCCCTCACATTTGAATCTTGTCCAATAGTGTAGTTGAAGGCTGCATTATTGATTCAGTATTGATTTTTCTGCCTATTATTTTCTCGGTAAATCTTTGAATTGTTTGCTCTGTAGAGTACGAGGAAACAGAGGGATGCCTCCAAATTTCTTGTTAAAAGTTAGAAACTTTGAATTATTAATTGATCACTAACATGGGATAGGGTTAGTGATCATTTTAGAATCATTTTAACACTTCTTTGGTTTATGACCAAATGCTTTAGTCTGGCTATCAATCTTTTAAGATTGAACATTAGTCTGGGGAGTCTGCTCTGTATTTTCTCTGCGCAAGAGGCGCGATCAACAGGCATAGTTCAAATGACTCACGCAATTGGATAGTCCTTCGACCAATCAGACCAACGATCTGAGTGACGTACTTTGCAGAGCGAGGCAGAGCGAAAGCCGGTTGGTAGTGAAAAAAAAAAAGCCGGTAGTAAGGCAAACACATCCTTCTTTTGTAGGAATTGTTCCAGGGCAAGTTTCTGTTCCGTTGAAATCTTTTAAAACAGCAGCGACAGCAGCATCAACGGGTTGCTGCGCTTCAGTGGTCGTTATGTTGAATGTAAACAAAAAGCTGCTTGGTCGCTTCTCTATCGTCATCGTGTTAAACCAGCCAATAGCGAGCCAGGTGGATAAGCCAGTTTGTGATTGGTTCCCGCTAATTTGTAACGGAAGCAGGATAGATAAAACGTACAGGTTTCCAACCTTGAGCTGCAGGGCGAAATCACATAGCCGGCAGATTGGGCTGGGTTTACCCTGTCTACAAATGCTCGCTAACCTGACCATCCCATGAGCCTCAGCTTCACTTTGTGTATAGTGCTAATTACCAAATACTAAATGTCAGCATGCTAACATGCTAGACTAAGATGATGACAATAGGAAATATTACCTAAACATCAGCCGTTGTCACATAACTGCTATGGTCTTGTCAATATTTACCCAAGACACAATCTTTCCCTAATCCTAACCTTCAGTAGCCTAAAACATGTGAAACCCTGGTTTGAGTTGCATTTAGATTAGTCTTGAAGGATTTGACGTGACCATTGACCGGTTCTGGTCTGGCCCAAAAAGGCCAAATGTAATCTGACTCCAATTTGGTCACTTCCCCTCGCACCTTTAACTTTTAAGTGTTTTCGACTGGTGGACCAGAAAATCAATTCACAGGACACGCTCAGATAAGTTATATCAAAGCTTTAGTAAAATTATATTAGCAGTTCAAACATGTGCACAAGGATCAGATTTCCTTCAAGACAAAGTCTATAATTCCCTAGCAAACAGACATAGTCTCCTCCGGCATCTGATGTCCACTACTCAAAACCTCACACTTTTTATGCATATTCGCCAGTCCCCTGGCCCATCCTTGGTCGTGCGGTTATCAGTTGGATATAGTCCAGGTCCGGCTTTCTCATGAAGATCGTTAAAGGATGACGCGCAAGAAAGACAGTTCTGTTATTGTTAACCAGACAGGTGTCTCAAATTGTATACTCTGTTTCATCAATGTTTTACAGTGTGTCCTCTGCCTGAGATATTTGCATGTTCTTATCTTCTGCAGAGCTGAAAGAGAGCATAGCAAGGTCATAACTTGATATTGTATTCCGAGTCTTTTATTCAGTTTAATTAATTTCTCGGTGTTCCAATACTCCCTTCAATCTTATCAGGCCAGATGGCTTTCCCACAGACAGTCAGGAAGAGCAGAATACAATGCCATTCATGACCTTAAGGTCTCTACACATATTTTGGACAAAATATCCTACAGTCTATATCCTCGACGTTCCACTTACAGGACTGCTCCGGTGCGGAAATTCCGCCGGATGTATGTCTTTTCGCCGATGTCAGTTTCCTTCCGCTTTCTTCGTGTTGGAATTTTAAACTCTGGAGGATTTATGAGAACTATGGTTAACTGCTCCTCAGATCTCTGCAGGGTAAATCCAGACAGCTAGCTAGACTATCTTTCCAATCTGAGTTTTCTGTTGCACGACTAAAACAACTTTTGAACGTACACACGTTCCACCAAAACAAGTTCCTTCCTGAGACTATTTTGCAGAGGCACCGTGAGGAGCTTAGCGCCACCCAAGACGATTGTGATTGGTTTAAAGCAATGCCAAAAAAAACAAAGGACATTTTTCTCCCATCCCAGAATGCTGTGTGAACTAGCCAGACCTTCCTCTGCAGCGCTGTGGAGACTACATTTAGATCAACATAAAACACTATACCTCTCCATAAAATGTCTTATAAATGAAACAGTTTTGGGTGGGTCAGCAGCCTATTAAAAGGCTAGTTGACACAAATTACGAAAAAGAAGAAAAAAAAAAGATAATCTTGCAGCGTTTTCCATTTGGTTTGTGGAAGACTTAGGAGCACGTATTTGGCTGGGGCTTTAGGCGTCCTTCCTCAAGAAAATGTTTTTCCAGAAAACAAGATGCAATTTACCCATACATTTTATGTCCCTTTGTGGGATTTTGCGTCTCTTTGAAGTCGTGTTGTCTCTTTTTGGTAGTTTTGAGTCTCTTTCTTTCCCATCATTTTGGACCATTATTACCATATCTGTGTCTAAAACGTTGAAAAAACTATAGCAGATAAATAAATAACACTCATGAAGCTTAATGACAAAACTTGCTAAAGAAGTCCACTGAGGACCATCTACAATCATTAGATCGGAGAAAAGTTCATTCACACATTCATTTGGCTTAGGTGGTGCCCAAAACATATCTGGTGCTGCACCTAAACCTTATAATGGCAGGGAAAACCTTGTCTTGTGCTATTTATAGTGGTGGATCCACACTTTGCTTTCATTCTTCCAGGTTTTGAGATATCGGTCTATGAGATTTCTCTGGTCAGAAACTCCACAAGGTACCTCAGGAAGCAGATTTTACTGTCAGATTTACAGACTGTCGAGTAAATCCCTCTCATATCACAACAGAATGATTTATCTGCCAGGTATCTGATAGGAAATAATAATATTATAAACATATTGACTGGCTGTGGACTGGGAGGATCTTTCATCAGATCAGAGCTGGACCTGAATGTCTTTCAATAAAGGTGAGCTCATACCAGGCATGTCTAGTTCCGTCAGCTGGACTGCTGAGAGGGATGCCTTAAGATAACATGAAATAGCCACACTGCGATGCGTGGAAATGATTGTTTCAGCCTGACAGAACTGTTGTGTGCTCAAGTGAAAATGGCATCTGAACAAACTAAATCAAATAACACAAAATCACAAGGGTTCATGGGGACAAGGAGATGGATGTTTACATCTGATAGCTGGCAGTTGTTCATGCAAGGGGGGTTAGGCATCACAAAATAAACTGAGGGCACACTGCAAACTGGACTGATGCTCAGAACATCACCCAACAGCTGAGAAACACCCACATACAGAGCCTTTATTGGATAGGTCTTTTTATTTTTGTTTGTATTATTCAATATTATCATCATCATTCCTCCCGTCCTTGCTGGCCAGGAAGTGATCCCTTTGTAGACTGACTATCACTCAAAGAAATAGTACAAAATCCACAGTCCTTCTGTAAGCAACATATTAAAGTTCAACTAAAGCCAATAAGGCTTCAAATTGTCTGAGTTAGACAAAGTGACAAGTGGTTATCATCAGTGGTTAAATTGGCTTCTGTAGGGAGGTGGAGCCCTTATTGTCATGATCCTCAGGTGGATAAAGAGGTGAGGCTTGGACCCAAATGCAGCTCAGAATTTATTAACGACACTTACAACAAAGAGTGTCCAGGCGACTGGCAGAGCAAAAATCTGACAAGATATAGTTCCAGACAAAACCAGTAAGCAGCAACACATGCTACACACAGAACGACGAAACAGAGGTAACGCTCCCACAAGACAAAAAGGAAAACACAGAGACTAAATACCCAAAGTAAACCAGGAAACAAGCAACAGGTGACACTAGGCTGGGGAACAGGTGAAACACATTAGGGCTGGGAGAACAATCAAAAAAGGCGGGAAACACAAGACAAGAAGTAAAACAGGAGAAAAGTAGGGCGAAAAGACAGACTTCAAAATAAAACAGGAAACAACAAAACAGAAACTCACAATCATGACACTTATTTACGGTGAATGGTCATCATTCAAAATGGCGTAAAACGACTTAATGTGTTTCTACACCAAAGGGGCTCTTTTTCCAATAATAATGTGTAAGGTAGGGTTGAGTAGTTATTCAAACAAAGAGAAACACTTTACAATTCACTTACTTTTTACTTACTTAAAAATGTATTCAACCTAAATGTAAGGAATGCCCGATGACTGCACTGGTGGACCTGTCTATGTGTCTGTCCTTGTCCTATGTGTGTGTGTATTTTGTTATTTTATATGAGTTGTGTCATGAAATGACAGTGTATGTTTAGTTTTTGTCTTAAACTTTTTATTTTTATTGTTTATGATGTTGTTATGTGTATTTATTATTGCATTGCCACATTTTCAAGTGAGTTGTTAAGGACCTCGGGAAGAATAGCACATGCAATGCAGGAGCTAATGAGGATCCTAAATAAACAAACTTCATCATTTTTTACCTTTAATGTTAACAGGCAGGCAATGGATTTCACCCTCGGAAAATGTATGAAATTGAACATGTTTGAAAATATTGGTTGGCAAATATGTAAACATCTTTTTTTAACAAGACAATTATGTTGATTTAAGAGAACCAGGGCCAATTTCTTTGGCAGTTTATGTTATGTTTGATTTAATCACACCGACACGGGAGGTAATTATTCAACTCAATGCATTATGAAATAACCCGAACAACACTTGAGGCACTTGGGTGCAGACATAACAGTTTAATCTTTAAATACATCACCTTTACTTATTCACATACTACAATTCATGCATTCATCAGCTTCCAAATAGGAGTAAAGGCAGGCTCCTCTGATTTATGCTGCGTTCGTCTACAGGCGGCATGATCTGCTGGCCTCCTTGTCATCACCCACTTCCTAACAAACTTAGTTGGGTTCCACCACCATATTGGTGGACCCACTAACTTTACGAACATCAAAGAGGACACATTGACAATCTTCAGCTGATTTCTCAGTGGTGAAACAATAGTAGGTTTTCATCGCTGAAAATCCCCTTTCACATTCAGCTGTGCTCACAGCCAGTGTATCTACTGTGTTTTCATTTCAGAAGACCCTCTTTAAATCGCCTTGTTTGGGTTTTCCTTGTAGTCCGTGAAACCTTGTTTGACATTACCGTAGTTAAATACTTCAACATTTAACTGTAGAACCATTAATGGTAAAATGGTAATCACTGATCATTGTTTCGGGCAATTAAATCACGTTAAGCCTTTTCCTCGCCATAGGCGCCAATGAAGAAGAAAACATTAACGTGAGATAACTTCTATAATCGTTGGATTTCGGTTTAGTTGTTTTGACAGGCTTAAGTGTTCATGACAAGATATGGCCATGAGAAATTTGGTGATCATTGATCGTTGTTTTCCGACCTTAAGCCACGTTAAGCTTTTTCACGTTAAGCGTTTTAGAACGTCCCGTATAATTTGCCTTAAAAAAAAATATAATATATATATATCATCGTGCTTCACCATACAAGACAGCTTAAATACACGTAGGCCTACTGAATCTCAAAACAGCTTTATAAAGATCAGTGGTCTAAAAGTCAACTCTTCAGACTCAGAGCAGGTTTTACCGCAGATCTTGTGTAGGTGGTTTTACGTCAGTGTCAACTAACGTAGCTAACATTAGCTGATGTTACTGAGCTCGCTAACATTAACGTTAGCGCAATTGAACGCTTAAACGTAAAAACAGCTAACATTTCTTTCAGCTCAAACTTTTTTTTACCTAGTTTTATTGTTTTCCTATCACTTACCGGAGCAATGGAGAGGCAACATCTGTCCAGAAGAGGCAGACTTCAAAGAAGAACGAGCCTCGCTTTCATTTGACCCAGATATCAACAGTGACGTCCATTTCTTAATGGCTCCCTTTCCAAAGTGTTTCCCCCCCGTTCAGTATCTCCGTTGACGTTTCATTAAACCGCTGCTATAAATAGTTTTAAGTCTGGAACCAAGGCAGCCAGCTACGAGATGAATTGTGACCATAAAACATTTGATTCGGCCCCCCAAAAAACTTTTGAAAACGGCAAAAAAAGTGACAGGTTCAAGACTGTGAACAGAAGATTTCAATGGTAGCTGCTCGATCGCTCTAGCCGTTCGCGGGTTTCCATGGTAATGTCGCTGTTACGCTTAGAATTGTGACAGTTTTCCCTTGATGGCTGTGGGCGGGTGCTGAACCAGAGAAAGCAGCGATTAATGCATTATGACGTCTGATAATTCCATGTAGCCTGGGTGTCTCTCTGTAGTCTTACTAATTATTCATTCTCATATGCCATGTATTTGCCAGGAGATGAAAAATAATTCAAGTGGAATAACAATTTGGTGCTGAAGGAGACGGAGCTGAGCTCCGGCAGGGTGTGTTGTGGACCTGAGGAGGTGGAGCTGCGCTCCGGTGCGCTCCGGCCCAATTTAAAGTGATGGTTCGGAGTAATTTCACCCTAGGGTCCTTTGCACCATGACCTCGAGCCAAACACCCCCCCGGAAGCTTTTTTCACCTGGGTCGAACATTGGGAGAGTTAGCGTAGAGTAGCGTTAGCCGCTGAATAGCATATCGCAGGGGCTAATGGATCCAGTGATGTATCTCGTAAATGACTCCACTAATAATGCCCGAAATGATACCAAACTTCTACATTAGTACAAATAGGTTATGCACTCATAAAACGATGGATTGGAAAGTTTGTAAGTTTATGTAAATAAAACATGCCTGTTGGCTTCTAATCTCTGCTGCTGCTGCTGCTACCGAGTGCTTAGGGCCGTCTACAAATTACTACACCGAAAAGAGATACAACAAAAATATTTATTAATTTAATGATTAAATAATGTAATGTCTCCAAACTTACCTCAATTATAACTTGTCTCCTGCTAGTTATACTACAGCACTTACTTAAAAAAAAATTTCAATTAATAAATATTTTTGTTGTATTTCTTTTCGGTGTTGTAATTTGTAGACGGCCCTAAGCACTCTTACTGCCGGCAGCAGCAACAGCAGCAGAGAGCAGAAGCCAACAGGCAAGTGTTATTTACATACACTTCGTGTGTACTTACAAACTTTACAGTCCATCGTTTTATGAGTACATAACCTATTTGTACTAGTGTAGAAGTTTGGTATCATTTCGGACATTATTAGTGGGGTAATGAAGTATGTAGTATGAAATTTGCCCTTTGGTTTTCCCCAGTGTTTTCCTTGCTTAGATAAAGAAGAGGCATGTAGTCTCATAGGTGTTGTGTCAAGGTTTGTGTCCCAGTCTATTTGTGTTTCCTTTTAACCTGACCAAGTTAAAGATTTAACAAAGTTAAATCTAAAGCTAAAATTATACTTTCACATCTGCAGGTTCTAAGTGAAGTCAATTTCCTTTTCTGCCCATGTCTGTGATGGTCAACTTAGACATCTACATGCAAGCCAAAAATGTGTAACTGCGTAGAGTATATACATGTACATATACGCATGTGTGATGTCCACCTATGCAGACATCCAATGTAGCATGAACAGAACTGCATGCACATCTATTCTGGAGTATAACCTGCCCCTAGCTGTCATTTTCTTTGATGCTTAACCTCATCTCAACATTAGCCTATATGTCAACCAGACATCTTTTCAACGCCTAACCATACAATTATGTTAAATTGAGCACTAATCCCAAATACAGGACACAAGGCCAGCAATAACTCCACACAATAACTCCAACTACAAGACTAGGAATCTTCAGCCTAATAACGGTTAGGCACTCGTACTTATGCTGGGAGCTATCTTGTTAGCACACTAACATTAGCTAATTACCAGGTATTTGGTCATAAACCAAAGTACTTGACAGATTAAAAAAAAAACTGACTTGATGATGGTGTTAGATGAAATATTTAGGGATCACCAAAGTGATTATAATTCAACCTGAGGGGGGGGGCATGAATTATTTAAACCATTTTGATCATTGGGGAGCAGAGGTCATTTATGAACTATCTCCAGCTGGTTTGGAGTTGGGCAGTCTTGGGGGCATGAATGTCTGGTCCAAATGTCATGGCAATCCATCATCCAATTGTTGAGAAATTTCACTCAAATTCACAAATGTCAACCTCAACGTGCTGCTAAACAAAAAGTCAGGGGAGGGCTATAGAAAAGATCAGGGGATCAACAAATTAGGATTCATTGTATGGACACCATTATTATATATACCAAATATCATGGCTATTCATCCAATTGTTTTCAAACCTATTTTAATCTGGACCAAAGTGGGTCACCGACTGACTGACTGACTGACACTGCCATTCCCAGAGCTATGCTGCTAACATGGCCAACATATGATGAAACACTGTCCTGCGCACATTTGGAAATTAACTAAAGTAGGATATGGGAGTGCAGGTGTCAGGGGCTATAGTCCTGTACTTAGCTAGCTGAGTGGTACCCTTTATACTAGAGGTGTACCAGTCTGAGCTGCCGGATTGGGATATGGACCAATACTGTCCTGATTAAGTGGATCAAGTATCGGTCAGATGTAACAATTTACATCAAGTACAGCTTCTTCATCAATGTTATGTGTGTTTTCACTATCAGACTCATTTATTCAGTCATGGTGGGCCACTGACTCTGTGTTTTGTGCACAGCAATCCCAGACCTCATGTTACTGTATACCTTACATACAAATAATTGCAATATGTTCCACACATTGATGTATACAGATTTTTAATTGGGGAAATGGAGGTATAGATGTTTCTATTTCGTATAGGCTTCGCCCTCTAAGAGCTGTTGCTATTGGGTTTATCCCTCACGCATGCGCAGTTGTGAAGATTTCTTTCGCGCCCTAGTGCCCAGCACGGCCTCTCTCCTCCGCAGTTACTGTATAATACAGCTGCGTGACCAGAGATCTGCTCCCTATTTTTCTTCAGCGACAAGAAGTTTGAAGACTTCGAAGAACAGCGGTGTCCGCCGGCTACATCTAGCGCCAGATCTCCACCCTAGCTGCGAGGCATGCCTCGGCCCCGTTTGCCGGCCTGCCAGCAGTTCTGCGGTCGCTTTCTGACAGAGGAACTGAAGCGACAGTCGGGTAAGGTAAGGATACCACCAGCAGCGACACCCAGACCTCCCGGAAGGGGACCTCTTTGGCGGGCACGAGTCCGCTGACTCAATCCACCTCGAAGACGGTTCTCTTGCCGGCTCTCCCTCCTCCACGTTGGGAGAACTGGAGCTCAAAACAGCAGAGGATTACGGAGCCCTGCCACTCGGCTGTCTCCGTTCCCAGAAGATGAGCACCGCATCAGTGGCTTTTCTCCTCCACAGTGGGCGGGCTCTCTGCCCACCGCTGAGGGTATTGTTCTCGACCTGTGCGAATGCTGAGTATCAATCCACGAACGCGGGAGACGGGCGGCTCCGATGTCTCGCTGTGCACCGTTCACCAGTGCTCAAGGCGATACGGAAACAGTTCCTAGCGGTCGCGCCACGGTGGTAGAGCTTGGCCTCCATCCTGCCTCCGAAGGCCACTTTTTTTAGGCCGACGGAAGCTCAAACTGCCATCTCCCTGAACCAGGTCCATGCTCGCTTCACTGACCGCGCGTACCTGTGTACCACCTGTGTGACCGCGGCACAGAACAACATCGCTCTGCTGTCTCCGCCATGACGGCAGCAGCATACATAAACTGCCAAGGAGGTGTACACTCAGCTTGGTTATTGGCTGTTGTGGGCACAGAGGCATGCGCTCTCACCAAGAGCAGTGTACATTCCGGAGGTTTTTGAACCGTATTGCAGATCTGTGTGATGTCGGGGGGGGCAACGAGTGGAAATTCAATCCCTCTCTCGTTCAGATACTGTGGAATAGGTTCGGTAGAGCGACAGTGGATCTGTTTGCCTCACGAGAAAATGCACAATGCGATCTGTGGTTCTCTATGAACACACTGGACAACCCCCCTCTCGGGGTCAACGACTTTTCTCACCGACCATGGCCCAGAGCCCTCCTATACGCTTTTCCCCGTCCTTCTGATTCCTCGCGTCCTGGCACGCATTCAGGCCTGTCGGTCATCCTGGTGGCACCGGAGTGCACAAGCGCGTCCTGGTTCCCAACCCTGGCTGGCGGGGTCTTCATGGCAACTGCCGTGGCACAGGGACGCACTGTCACAGCTGGACGTTGCAATATCCCACCCCCTGGTTATAAGCCAGCGGATATGGGCCTGGTCGCTGAGCGGGAACACTTGGAGGGGCTGGGTTTGCCCACTGCCGTTGTACGCACTATCCAAGGCGCGAGAGGCCCCTCTACTACGGCCTGTTACGCTGGACGATGGTCCGCTTTTCCAGCGCTGGTATGCGGAGAAAGGTGTGGAACCCACATCATATCCCCTGCCCCTCGTGTTAACTTACCTCTAAACATTGGTGGATTTTCATCCCTTTCCTTCATCCTAATCATCACTCCGAACATGACCCTCACCATATCCTTCCTGTATCCTATATCCTTATTTTTAATTAAACTAATTTATACCTTACAAAGGCGTGGTCTTGTTATTGAATTAGTACTTAATCAAATTAACAAAACCAAACAGACATGCATTGAACCTGGAGGTTTTGGATGTCCAATTATCAGTCTAGATATTCTGTAGATAATCTTGAAATTCTGGTGGTCAATGATTTCAGATTAAGGGACTATAATGCACAGCTGATAGTTGTGCAGGGAAACTGCAGTCCGGTAAATGTGGATATGCTTACTTTGGTATTCTTTACCCAGATTTCAAAAGAGGTGAACTGTGTATTAGTGACGGTCATTCTGCCGAGCCTTGTAATTCGTCACAGAAATCACCCTTCATGCAAGATTAATTTCCCTCTGAAGACCCGCGCTATGAAAGGTTATAAATTGACTTCAATATTAACTAGCCTTGCCTCACCCGCTTCGAATGTTATCATTGGATTGAATGGGCGTTATCAGTGGTTATCAGCCTCATAGAAATGGGTCAGTAGGGGCCTGCTGCGCCTACTGGTAGGCTCAGAAGGCTGTTATCATCCATTCGCATGGTTAATCACGGATAAATACACGAGAAGACTCCAGATCCAATCCCAGAACAATCCAGGTCGCCGCTAACCGGAAGTCTGCTGGATAACGGCATATGTATACACAGGTAAGACCATTAAAATGAGAGCCTTTAAACTGTGAATATTTAGTCAATAAGCGTCAATAAGCGAAAACAATACAGAAAAAAATGTTTTATGATGGCGTGATATTAGTGTTGACATGAGATAATTGTTGCAATTGCGTTAGCTAACGTTATTGTATTATTAGCCTACATGCGTTACGTTAGCATAAAACGTTACTAATTAGCATGTTTTGTTTTAGCAAATGTCCCCATTAGCTTGACAGTAAGTAGTTTTCCACACTGTTCACAGTGTAAATAGTAGTTTTCCACACTGTTCACAGTGTAAATAGTAGTTTTCCACACTGTTCAGTGTTAATAGTAAGGCCTATTGCATGTAGCTGCTCATTAACGTAATCATACGCCTATTGAGTGAAATATTCAAACCCAAAACGTATTTTTATGGTTGCACCAAGGATTGCACCTGTAGCATTGTGGATACATCAAATGGACTCCAGGTGTCCAGAGTTTCATTGTATATGCATATCCATGAATTTAAGCCTGCCATGTTTGTTATAAGATGACTGTCAGTCTATTAGTAATAGATAGACTGTGGTGTCTATGTTGCTTATTTGTAAGTGAGCATTGAGGGAGGCTACCCTAAAAATTCATTGTTGTCCTGAACATTGAACTTCAAAAATAATACCCAAAAGCATAGGTCTGTCTGTCTCTATGTATGTTTGTATGTCTGTCTGTCTGTCTGTGTAACGTTAATACAAATCTGTCATGTGCAAGTTTCTCTCTGTTTGTGTTTCGGGTTGAAGATGGCCCAGAGAGGTAAGCCTTACAATTGCTAATCTAGGAGCATTAGGCGAGTGTGTATGAGAAAGATAGTATGATATTAAAATACATAATTAACAATGACACTTGTTTATTACTGATTTATTGCTGACCAACTTTTTCTTTATTATTAAACAAGAGAGAACACAAATTAATGAAGAACAAAGGGAAACTTTGAAAACATTTTTTGAGGATGGAATGACACGGGTTGGTTCCCCCCTCATATCAAGAGCTGCATCAGATACTGGTTTGGAAACCAGTGTCATAGAAGTAAGGTTTACTTTAATTCCACGCTTACAATCAACATATCAAATAAATACATAATTCTTCTGTACTACTGGTAAAAATCTAAAGTTTTTGTTAACATCCCTTCTCTTCTCTGCTTATCTTCATAGTTGTCAGATTTCTCTACCAACCCTTATAGCTGGCTCAGGTTTGCCTTGGACCAGCTCTTAGTTATGCTGTTATAGTTTTAGACTGCCGGGGCACTTCCTTCTTTTGACACACTGAGCTCCTCTCTCCTCTCTCTATCCATCTGTGTGCATCCATGTCCTAGAAATGCTTGTTACTAACCTAGCTCTGGGGAGCTTATTCCCTGGAGTCCTTATGTTTTCTTACCCAGCAGTTTTCCTTGGATTAGGATGGCAACTAAATCATGGTTGCAGCTGCTGCTGGGGTCCTGCTCAACGCCCTGCTATGCCCTGCAGTGCCCTGTTACGTCCTGCTATACCCTGCTACGTCCTGCTACACCCAGCTACACCCTGCAGTGCCCTGCTACGTCCTGCGACGCCCTGCAGTGCCCTGCTACGTCCTGCTATGCCCTGCTACGTCCTGCTACACCTTGCAGTGCCTTTCAGTGCACTGCTACGCTATAAACACACACACACACACACACACACACACACAGTAACTCTTGGGGGTAATTATTGTAATTGTATATAACATCATTCTGCTTTACTGCTGGTAAAAATCTAAAGTTTTTGTTAACATCCCTTCTCTTCTCTGCTTATCTTCATAGTTGTCAGATTTCTCTACCAACCCTTATAGCTGGCTCAGGTTTGCCTTGGACCAGCTCTTAGTTATGCTGTTATAGTTTTAGACTGCCGGGGCACTTCCTTCCTTTGACACACTGAGCTCCTCTCTCTTTCCATCTGTGTGCATCCATGTCCTAGAAATGCTTGTTACTAACCTAGCTCTGGGGAGCTTATTCCCTGGAGTCCTTATGTTTTCTCACCCAGCAGTTTTCCTTGGATTAGGATGGCAACTAAATCATGGTTGCAGCTGCTGCTGGGGTCCTGCTCAACGCCCTGCTATGCCCTGCAGTGCCCTGTTACGTCCTGCTATACCCTGCTACGTCCTGTTACACCCAGCTACAGCCTGCAGTGCCCTGCTACACACTGCTATGCCCTGAAGTGCCCTGCTACACACTGCTATGCCCTGAAGTGCCCTGCTACGTCCTGCTATGCCCTGAAGTGCCCTGTTACATCCTGCTACGCCCTGCAGTGCCCTGCTACGTCCTGCTATGCCATGCTACGTCCTGCTACACCTTGCAGTGCCTTTCAGTGCCCTGCTACGCTATAAATGGACGGACACACACACACACACACACACACACACAGTAACTCTTGGGGGTAATTATTGTAATTGTTGGGTATTTGTAAATTATAGTGTGGTCTAGACCTACTCTATCTGTAAAGTGTTATGAGACAACTGTTATGATTTGATACTATAAATATAATTTAATTGGATTCAGTTTAATTCGTGTAATTCTCTTTTTTTGTGTTTTCTCTCTTTCAGAACTGGATTGGTAACTACAAGAGGTCCTTTAAAGCTTGTTCTAAGCCAGGGCCGCCAAAACAAAAACTTTACACAAGAGAGCTGTCACCGTACAATCTTTTTTGTCGGGACATTCTCAAAAACAAAGGTGATGAACAATATTTAATTGATGCTTTTAATTGTTATACTAAATGGACTGTTGTTGTACATAGCGGCCCTGTTTACATCAGGGGTTCACAAGGGTCATTAAACAGATTTTCAAGAAAGTATTTGCCAAGTATTTCACAGACTCAGTGTAAGACTGCTGTGTCTATTGAAAAGAATCATCAGGTGATCTACTGCAAACGTTATATTGTTTTTGCAGCGTTGTTACAGGGTTTTATAAGCCAAGTGAACCAGTGTGTTGGACAGATTGACAGATTTTCTCTGTATGAATTTACTATATAAAGAGATGCTGACTCTATGGTGTTAAGTTTTCTGTTCATCTATTTTTGTTCTCAGGCACAATGAATGACATTAAGGGTAGGTGGTCCACATTGAGGGAAGATGTGAAGAAGCAGTATGTTCAGGAGGCAGCAGCACTGAAGGCACATGGGCAGTCACAGGACCTTAGCCCTGAGATGAGAGATCTTAAAATAAAAGGGCATCTGAAGAACCTGAAGTTAGAGGTTTGGAAAGAAGCTTTCTTTGCTAGGCATTAGTGGTATCATTATAGTATTAGATGTAAGGATGATTGATGGCAATTGTGATGTGAGCAGTACATTGTGACAGACAATTGGAGTGTTTATCTGTAGATTATTTTAGAATTTCAAATGAATTCATCCCAAATAAACATTCCATCTGATTTTTAAACATCCAGGGTATACTAAATCAGGTCCTCCGATGATTCACGTACTCAAACCATATCCATCCAAATGTATGTTATAAGCAATTATTAAACATGAAATGGCAAGCATAAAATAAATAAAAATAAAAGAATAAACACTGTAAGACCACAATTAATCTGTAAAACAAAGTAGTTGGGTCAAGTGTTTACAAGGCTATCGGCATCAAATATTCTCACATTAAAAAGATTGTCGAAGGCTTATACCACCCCTCTCAAACAAAATTTTTACTGGTTGGGCTAGTCTATTCAGATCAAGGTGGTCAATTGAAACATTAGTAGTCACATACGGCTATGAGTCCATTAGAATTAAAATTAACGTTTGTCCATTTTGTTTATAATCAATTATTTACTATTTTTGTGGTTTGCTTGTTTCTCTAAATATTATAAAGGTGTCCAAGCTTGAGGCTCTGGGTGTGGAGACTGCCATTTTATCTTTTGACACTCAAAAGGCCAGCTTAGAGGTCTTTGAAACGAGTAGCAAGAAAGCCACTGTGTTCCTTGACTCAACGGACACAGTGAACAATTTTGCACTGCATTTCAAAGGTAATATTTGTTGTATGAAAGTCCACAGAAATGGACTCAGCCCCATAATAGTGCAAATATACATAAAACAGTTTTATGGAATTAATTGTTGTCTGTTTTCACATCTGCAGCCAGCTCCTCAGCCAGCTCCTCAGCCGCAGCACCTACTAAAGAGCCCATCAGTGTGCTTTTGAAAAAAGTACAAGATCTTTTCAACCAAAGATATAGTAAGCATACGTTCAAACACTTTTTTATTATCAAATTAATAAATTATGTATCTAATGTACCCATCAACCATAAGATTATGACACTTTAGCAAAACTAGCTTTCAACAGGAGGGAAGTCAGAATTATCCAACTGTGTAACATGTGCATGCATATGTGTGCCCATGTCTTTCAGAGGAGGCCGGAGGTACTGGAAGGCTCCCCTACCTATCCATTTTAAATAACGATGATGTAACAATCAAAGTTGCTGGGCTGCCCATTGGACTTGACCTCAAGAAGCCCTCCTTCTACGGAAGAAACCAATTAGAGGCCATTTTGGCAGCTGCTGACCAAATTTCATTTGAAATAAGTAAGTGATATTAACAGTGGCTGTTGTCTTTCTTCACTTGTGTTCCTGCAGACCATTTGGCTCTATGCAAAGTTGGGAAAATAAGTTAACTAAAGAATAACACAGGCCTTCATGTGAGTCTTTGTATAGTGCTGGGCCATTGCAGACATCCAGAACAGCTTTATTGCATTTGCGTCTTTGACAGTTTGTAATGATTGTTACAATATTCCTCAGTTGGAGTTTTCATCATTATGGGGGGTTCAAGTCCCAGTACGGACCAAAGTACAGATTGTGGATTGGTAGATCTAGAGATGCCAGTTCCTGGGCACTGCCAGCAAGGCACCGCACTCCAACCCACTCACTCTGACTCTCCATTTGTGCATGAATAGGTCCTGAGCATGTCTGTGTGTGTTTCAGGCCTGTGTGTAGTGATTTCTAACAAACAGAGTGTACATTGTAATTTCCCCACTGGGATCAATAAACAGTATAAATTAATTAAAATGATAGTATAACACGTTTTCTAAAAAGGTACCTCTCCAGAATATCCTGTAAGTGTTTAGTTGAATGTGACTGGGATGGCCCTTGGCAATGGTTTACATATTTTTCTCATTTTGCTCATTAAACTATTAACTATAAACTATTAAACTAATCTTCATTGATAGTGCTATGTGATTATTTGTTCTCCAGTAATGCGGGAAGACCAATTATTTGTTATGCTCATATTACACATGTTTTCCTTTTTCCTAAACATATCAATTAGATACAACACAATGCAACCCCACTGACATGGCAGAGGGAATGTCCGAGCACATGGACGCAGAAGGTACGCTGAGTTGTT
Source organism: Perca fluviatilis (assembly GCF_010015445.1). Lineage (NCBI taxonomy): Eukaryota > Metazoa > Chordata > Actinopteri > Perciformes > Percidae > Perca > Perca fluviatilis. Next base: position 12,754,408 of record NC_053121.1, on the reverse strand, counting down.
TTATTACCTCCTGGGCACTGCCAAGGTGATCTTTAGCAAGGCACCGAACCCTCCCAACTGCTGGAGATCAATACAAAATATGAATTAAAAAATGTAATTAAATTTAAATGAATATTTAACATTAAACTTAAGAAGCACATGTCACTACATATGTAACTTTTGTAATTCAACCTCATTACACAGCATATTTGACCACTGTCCACATGTCTGATGCAAATTATATGATGAAATTTTCACCTTTGTGTCATGGTTGAATGTCCTTAAATCAACAGACACAGCAGTTTGCATCCAAAAGAAGTCAGTGGAACAGATCTTTGAGGCTATGTGTGGAAATGGTATTTCTTGCAATCTTAATACATTTTGAAAAACAATTGCTACAAATCATTTACTTGTTTGAAAATTACAATATATAGATACAATATTTATCCAAGTGACATTAAACAGCTTCTATAAGCTTGGTATCCTGATCATTTCACACTTTAAATTGGCTGTTGAGATTTAGATTTAGATGTTTACTATAACCATTGACAGTATACATTTTAATTAAGAATCAAAATTTGCATCTAGAAAGATGTTATTGTGTTTTCTTTTATGTTCTTTAGGTGCACAGCAGATGGAAGGAGAGTCCTCAGAAGCCACTAATGTAGCCATTGTGATGACTGAAGATGAAGGTATCTGTCCAAACTGTGGTTATATATATTTAACCAGGAAGTCCAATTGATACTAATAATGCCTTTTTCAAGCAGCAAAGATAAAAACAAGTAATTTCAAAAGGTTACAATACTGCAATATGTAATCACAATTATGTTATTACAGGTGAAAACTGGTTGAACCTAAAATGCATTTGAAAAAAAGAAGTTGAAACAACTGAAAATAAAATATAAGAACAAAGGTTCTGACATGAAAATTGGGGATATTTCCATGTACAACTAAAAAGGCCAGGGGCCTCATTTATAAAACCTGTTATGCAAGAAAAAGTTGCGTGAAGCACGGTGAAATTTGTCGTCGCAACATTCCTCGCAATAGTCGGGATTTATAAAGAATTTCCATGCGTAAAAATGTTCCCAGTTTTCCGCAACCTTTTGACCACACGTGTGATCATGCGTAATGCTCCCAAAGTTTTGTAGACAGTGTTTTAGTGAACTCCGATGGTATGCCCGTTTTCCGAACCTAACCCAGTTATGGTTTTCCTGAACCCAACAATCCCGTTCTTGCTAAACCGACCCAGAGCCGGTCGCAGAGCCCGGCGAGGGGCTGCCAGCAACGGGGCGGGGCAGGGGATCCTCCCACACAGCTGCTCTCCCCTGCCTCTCCCCGGGAAATGTGCTGTGTGTGTGTGTGGTGTCTGTGTGTGTGTCTCTGTGTGTGTCTATGTGTCTGTGCGTCTTAATGTGGTCGTGTCTGATTGTAGGTGTCTGTGTGTGGGAATGTTGTCTTTCTGCACCTGCTATTCCCACAAAGTTACCAAATTGTTACATTTCAAGCACTTTCACCTGTTTTGCACCAATAATGATCCAAAATCTTGTTTCTATTTTTTACCTTTTTAATAGTTGAATTTCCTTTCTCACAAAAAACGAAAATTATCATATGATCATAAATGTGATCTCACAGGGGTAAATGGCAAATATGAACCATAAATGATGTATATATCATTGGTAATTGAGCTAAATCTGTTAAGTATTAAGTTTGTGTAACAAAAATATGAACACCACACAAGGGTTAAAGCTTCCAAACAGGATTTAGTTTGGATGTTCTACCTCTGTTAGGAGCACATCGATCTCACAATCACTGAATCGGATTTTTTCCCATTTTTCCGTTTCGTGATTGGTGATCAAGGGCTCCTTTCAAGGCTGGAATATTCATTGATTGATTATCATGGACCTTATTAGGACAATTTTTGCAAACAAAATCTTTCAGAATAGAATCTATGCACAGTCTTATAAATGAGGCCCCAGGCCTGTTATCTATGGAGAAAAAAACGACAGTTTTGTGTTTTCTGACCATGGTAACTATTGATAAACTGAGGTGCAGGTCACCTGATAAAATGTGTCACTAAATAATTACTTAAATTATCTCCCTGATTTAACATTTTCAGAAATTATTTTTTCATTTCCCACCCCCTCAGCCCCCTCTGATTGTCAAACCAGCTCAATTTAAATGTCAACTGGGCTCCACAGTCTTTTCTGACTTATTTTATTGTTATTTAACTTTGCTTGGTGTTTAACCGTTAAAAAATCTGGGAGATTTTCATTTGGCAAAAGTTGTAAATGAAATGGCTGCCTTAGAGACATTGTTTTATATATGTTAATGATTTCAACTAACTGGTTTCACTTCCAAAATATTTCTGTATGTTTTTCTTTCGGTAGATGGAGGCAATTTGTGCTGTGTCTGCCGCATCCATTTTGACGACCAGAAGAAGAATGCTACAAAGAAGTGGCGTTCATGGTCTCAGTGCTCAGTGTGTCAATCATGGTCCCACACTGCCTGTGGTTTTAAAAGAAGCATGTGCCTTCATTGCCAGGGTCAACACACCATGCAAACACCCTGATTTCTAGCAGTCTATATCTAGGTCCATTGCCACCGAAAATTCCACGGATGTCCCTCATTTTCAGCTGATGTCCGTCCCCTTCCTGTTTCTTTGTGTTGGCAGTAGTTTTTGTGTTCTCTGCAGGGTAAATCCAGACAGCTAGCTAGACTATCTGTCCAATCTGAGTTTTCTGTTGTAATATTTACGTACGAACGTACACAAGTTTGAGGTTTTGTGTTGATGGCCCCCACTGCATCCGTACAAACACACACACTCCGTTTAAAAAGAACCCTGGAGTGTTTGGTCGGAAAGTCCAGCTTGAGTGAATTGAAAAAATCAGTGAAAGCTCATTTGAACTCTGGTGCATGTCTGTACGGATTGTATATGTGTATACGGATTTGGCCGGCAGCCTTGAGTTTGACACGTGATTTAAAGCCTGTTAACATTTATTAGGTGCCTGTTCATCATTTTCATTAAAATAGACTCCTTGTGAATCTTGCCTCTACATGCCTTTGGATTACACTTATATATTTTAATTTACCCTAGTTAAGATTCTTTGTACTTTATTGTTGTTTATTGGTTCCATCAATGTGGTCCCTTTCAAACCGTACAATGTGGGGAACATTTAAAGTTATATTGTAATGAATTGAGTATACCTGTTGGAAATAAAAGGTATCCTATTTCTCAGTTTCATTATTGGCTTACCTATTCAATACCCAGGGTCACTGTATGATTTGATGTTTTACATAACTTAAACTTATTTTCCACAGTCCTACTACCCAGACTGTTAGAATGTCCTTGTTTATTGTCACTAGTAGGTATTTTGCAAAATTGATATTGAAAAGAGGGTTTATGTCAAAGGGATTAGTAAACTTATGAAAACGTGGGCATACAGTTGGAAGACTACACTTTATTTCTAATTTAAAAATAAATTAAAAAATAATGGTTGGATTTTCAAATGTGCAGCATGACATTAAGTATCAAAAGAAAATATGAAAAGTACAACAATTGATACATCAACAAGATAGAAGAAGAAAAGCTACAAGCAAAGAAAGGAAAAAAAAAACATAAGATAAAAAAGATACAGAAACGTAAGTACGCTACACAACACAACCCAACAGCTAGCACAAGACAACCATTGTTTTCATTGGTTGCTATGGACGCTGCTTTAGCTGAGGCTGAAACCATTGACATATGGCTGAAACCAGCTAGCTTGCATCATGGCTTGCATGACGTACTTCCGCTCACAAGTATTCTTTACTGTCACGTGTTAAGCTTTTCTTTCTAACGTTTTAGAGAAAATATGAAAGTGTCGCGTGACAACTCAACAATATGACGGGTTTATGTTAAGGATATCCGTTTTAATTATTATCCATTGATTCTGAGAAGTACATTTTATTACGTCAGTTTGGATAGCGGAAGGCTAGGGCGCGCTTGAATCATGGTTAGAGCTGTCCGCCGTGGAGGGGCTCCATTCCATTTCAAATTGCCGCCCGGTCGGGCCGCAACCCACATCCAAATGCCACTAGACTATATCTCTATTAAGAAAAGACGTTTAATAGCCTGTGATTGTAAAATTTTATTTATGTCATTTGATTGTATACTTCAAAGAATATGTCGCTGGGGATATGTTACTATTAAATCAGCGTTCTTGAAACATAAAACAATTTCTACATAGGCCTACCATCTGGTTGGATTTTACAGTACTAGGCTAAATAGGCTATGCTATAGATTTGCCAAACATAGCTGTAGCATTTAGTTGCTCACAGTGACAGGTGTTGGAAGGAGGAAAATGTTAAGAGAAAAACTAAATATTTGCCTTTTGTAAAGCTCAAAATAAAAAATTTCAATGGAGGAATAAATAGCCTACAGAGAATACAACAGGGCCTAGGGCTACAGTATGTGTCCTCTTGGTTTTGAATAACACTAATAATACACGTTTGATTTACAACCCTAATAGCAGCATTAACATAATAGCCTATGCATGCCATGTGTGTCCCAAACAGAAATAAACTCTGTGTGTGTGTGTGTGTGTGTGTGTGTGTGTGTGTGTTAAATATGTTTACACAGTCAGAAACAAAAAAACAAACAAAAAGCTTCATTTTATATATTAAGCCTTGAAAGTGCTCTCTGAAACTACACCTGAGATGGCTTGTGTCTGTGAAATGAGAAAATTAAAACTTTGTTGTAGAGTTGAACCAAATACATTGTTGGAAAGGTCTTGTCCTGGAGAGTAACATATGTTAGTATAAAGATTCTTCATGGCTCCTGCTTTGAATGACCGCCCTTTGAAATGTCACTCTGGTGCATGTTTAAATGCTTGTAATTCAGTAACAAAAGGGGTTAGAGACATGGGACCAAGTGTTATAAAAAGCTCTTGGCCTCATCTATCAAGTCATTATAGTCAACAACTGGGGGTGGTGTCAAATACTCTTAAAATGTAATTTAATTAATTTTAACCAATTTAACAATTACATATTTGAAATATGATTACATAGATGCGTTTACTATACACCTAAACCCCTCACTCTACTCTCATCTCAATATTTACAACCTCCAATTCTAAGAAAAACGGTAATGTTTTAAAAACTACAACTCCCTGTAGCCACGCCATGTAGCTTGATACAAATCAGCACTACAGTTGTAGTTCTTCTGGTTTGCAAATTAGGGTTGTAAACTAGGGTTCTGAAAAGATATATCTACTGAATATATCAAATATCTAGTAAAGCCGAACTAGTAATTACACGGCATCTAGATGTTCTATGTTAAGAAAAAATGTATATGTTGGTTTATTTCAGATATATAGCTAGAGCTCAACATTGACTACCCACTTTTTGAATGGCTCTGCTTCCGGAAGTGTTTTTCCCCCCATTCGAAAATAGCTGATATAAAGAGTTTTAAGCCTGTAACCATGACAACCAGCTACGAGATGAATAGTGAGCATAAACCATTTGATTCGGCACAAAAAAAACATTTTGAAAACGGCAAGAAAAGGCATATATATCTATGGAAAAGGCAAAGGTAGCCGTTCGTATTTTTGCGGGGTAAACGTTTCTATGGTAACAGCGAGATTGGACAATCAGAGACGTTGCTGTTACGCGTAGCATTGTGGGTAGTGTTGTTTTGTCAATGTACTTCCGAAAACCTTCTGCTACCAAAGACTGAAAAAAACTTTATTTAAGTGTCCTTCTTAGAAAAACATACTGTACAGATATATTATGGTATTAAGTGTTAAGTGTAAGGTCATTCAAAACACCAAAGCTGGCTATACATTGAGTACAACAACGCTTTAAAAAGTTACTTAGACAGCAGCTTCTACAAAAAAGTGTTTATTTATTGTCCAAAAACAGCTTGTTTAAATTTTTTTTTTGGTTCACATTGGCAGGACAGTTCAGAGCTCAAGAAAAACAAACATGGACTTTTTGCAGTTAGACTAATCAACTAATCAGCAACACAGCATCAATTAGATCCAGATCAGTTACAATGAAAACACACAGAACCTAAACTGTCAGTTTGTTGAATTTTGGTTAGCGCTGAATTAAGGAGACATTTTGAATGATAAATAGCAAAGCATACAAGCTTGCTCAAACTATTCATTAAAAACCAGGAAGCAGCAAACCAGCCCTAGTCATGAGTGCTTACAGTGCTAGTTGCTGTCATTATCATCATCATCATCATCATCATCATCATCATCATCATATACCAGTGTCTGTATGCTTGACATGGGGAGGTCCTGAGACAGGTAGGGGGTTTCTGGGACGACATAACTACATGTTGCAGGAACAATGTCTGGTACATGTTGGTGAAACATCACAGTGGCATGATGTAGCTTTCTTTCCAGCTGTTTGAGACGTTGGATTAGAGCAGCTTTTGCACCAGGCTGCTCTGTGTCATTGATGGCAGAGCACAGAAAGGCATGCTGCTGATTGAGGTGTTCAGTTACAGTTCTCATTTCCTTGTAAAGCATGTGCTTTTCCTCAGCTGCCCGTGTCCTCATATGTAAGGCATCAATTCCACGCCTTTTCAGACTCCTTGAAACATCATCTTCTTCAATCTAGTAGAAGACATAAGGAAACAAAGTGCTATCTCATGTTAGCAGGTGGTTGATGACAATGATTGCCAGGTAGTTGTGGTTACTAAGCGGTTGTCAGATGGTTACTAGAGTGATTGCAGTGTGGTTACTAGGTTTAGGTAACTAGACTTACAGTTTCATCAGAGCAGAAGTAGACAGGCCAAAGAGGGATCGCATGCTTCCTGAAAATCAATTGTTGCAGGGAAGATGCTTATTCCCGGTGGCCACTGAATACTGTTGTATTCCTTGATTGCTTGTCTCAGTCTCTTGTTGGAGTTGGCTACCTGCTTGGACAGTCTAATGGCAATGCCCTGCCCATCTGAAACAAAGTTAGAAAACACACATGCAAAGAAATGAATTCATTAGTTTGTATTATGGTCCTTTGAAAAGTTAAAATTCAAATCTTAAAAATCTACTTATTGTATCTACTTATCCTAGAGCTGGGCAATATATCAATATTATATTGTCTTAGATTTTGATATCGTAATATCATAAAATGGCATAAGTGTCTTTTCCTGATTTTAAAGGCTACATTACAGTAAAGTGATGTCATTTTCTGAACTTACCAGACTGTTGTAACTGTTCTATTATTTGCCTTTACCCACTTATTCGTTATATCCACATTACTGCTGATTATTTATCATATATTATATTTTATCATTTATCTAAAATCTCATTGTGTAAATATTCTGTGAAAGCACCAATAGTTAACACTACACTATCGTTGTGGTATCGATATCTAGGTATTTGGTCAAAAATATCATGATATTTGATTTTCTCCATATTGCCCAGCCCTAACTTATCCACAGCACTTTACCTGGATATTTTCTTTTCAGATGGAGGAGGACTGCTCTCTCCCTTGATTCAGTTCTTGCCTTGCATATAAGTTGGCCTCTGAGGTCACTGTCAACATCTTTAAGGGTAGACTGGAAGTCTAAATCAGATTCTTTCCATCTTCTCCCAATGCGGTGTTTTGTTTCAATGTTCAGCAGAGTTCTCAATTCTAATGGTGTATTGTGTGGCCAATGTTTGAACACTTAGGTCAGAGAACAGCAGCTGAGGCAGGTCATTTGCCTCTGTTTCCATCCTCCATGTACAACTCACAGTTCAGATCTATACATTACAAAATTGCTTTGGGTGGTGGTGCCTGCAGAAGTATTACTGTGGTACACTGACCAAGCATGGCAGAGGTTATAAGGAAGGCCTTGGTGGTACTGCAGCATTCATAATAACTCTTTAACATAGAGTCTTTAGCAGAGTTATTTTAGAATTAAATAGGCCCAGGTGGTTGGGTCTTAAAATGAATCCAACATATTATGGAGTTGCGAGCTGCTTATGGGTGAATATATAGGTAGTGTAAAAAGTTGGAAGAGTTCCTAAAAAATATGCTGTGTTGTCTCACCCATAGCTATGTAATCACACCTAGGCTTCCATGTTGGAAGCACATCAGTAGGTTACTTAAAGATGGGTGTAATTACTATATAGTCTTACATCAATTTGTTACAGTCTTACTTGGGCATGAAAACTGAATCAGATTGGTGATGCAATTACATACCCTCCATCTACAGACAGTGTCACAGACAGATAGGGCATTTTTGTGCAACGCTACTCACAGTTTACAGATTGTATTTTGCTTCTGTGGAAAGGTGCAATTCACCCCTTGCGAAAGTATTAAATTTATGGAACTTTTTCGACCTTTTGCACATTTCAGGCCTCAAACATAAAGATATAAAACTGTAATTTATTGTGGAAGAATCCTAAGCAGCAAGTGGGACACAATCATGGTGGGGCCAAGAAATTTAATTGGATATTTCAGGTCAACTGGTCTCACAGTCTTTTTCTGACTTATTTTATTGTTATTTAACTTTGCTTGGTAAGCTTAACCCGTTAAAAATCTGGGGAGATCTTCTCTTTGGCAAAGTTGTAAAATGAAATGGCTGCCTTAGAGACATTGTTTTATATATGTTAATGATTTCAACTAACTGGTTTCACTTCCAAAAATATTCTGTATGTTTTCTTTCTCGGTAGATGAGGCAATTTGTGCTAGGTGTCTGCCGTGATCCATTTTGACGCTTAATTTCCGGAGCGAAGAATGCTAGCAAAAGAAGTGGGCGTCATGGTCTCAGTGCTCAGTGTTAGTCAATCATGGTCCCATGCACTGCCTAGTGTTTTAAAAAAAGAAGCATATGTGCCTTCATTGCCAGGGTCAACACACATCTGGTTAAATTCACCCTGGATTTCTAGCAGTCTATAATCTAGGGTCCATTGCCACCGAAAATCCCATACGGATGTCCCTCATTTTCAGCTGATGTCCGTCCCCCTTCCTGTTTCTTTTGTGTTGCGAGTCTGTGTTCTCTGCAGTAAATCCAGACAGCTAGCTAGACTATCTCGTCCAATCTGGAGTTTCTGTTGTAATATTTACGCATCTAACGCATACAAGTTTGAGGTTTTGTGTTGATGGCCCCCACTGCATCCCGTTACAAACACACACACTCCGTTTAAAAAGAACCCTGGGAGTGTTTGGTCGGGAAAGTCCAGCTTGAGTGAATTGAAAAAAATCAGTGAAAGCTCATTTGAACTCTGGTGCATGTCTGTAACGGATTGTATATATGTATATGGATTTGGCCGGCAGCCTTGAGTTTGACACGCGATTTAAAGCCTGTTAACATTTATTAGGTGCCTGTTCATCATTTTCATTAAAATAGACTCCTTTGTGAATCTTGCTCTACATGCCTTTGGATTAACCTTATATATTTTAATTTACCCTAGTTAAGATTCTTTGTACTTTATTGTTGTTTATTGGTTCCATCAATGTGGTCCCTTTCAAACCGTACATATGTGGGAACATTTAAAGTTATATTGTAATGAATTGGAGGTACCTGTTGGAAATAAAAGGTATCCTATTTCTCAGTTTCATTATTGGCTTACCTATTCAATACCCAGGGTCACTGTATGATTTGATAGTTTTACATAACTTAAACTTATTTTCCACAGTCCTACTACCCAGACTGTTAGAATGTCCTTGTTTATTGTCACTAGTAGGTATTTTGCAAAATTGATATTGAAAAGAGGGTTTATGTCAAAGGGGATTAGTAAACTTATGAAAACGTGGGCATACAGTTGGAAGACTACACTTTATTTCTAATTTAAAAATAAATTAAAAAATAATGGTTGGATTTTCAAATGCAGCATGACATTAAAGTATCAAAAGAAAATATGAAAAGTACAACAATTGATACATCAACAAGATAGAAGAAGAAAAGCGAAGCAAAGAAAGGAAAAAAAAAAACATAAGATAAAAGATACAGAAACGTAGGCACGCTTACACACCACAACCCAACAGCTAGCAAATACCAAGACAACCATTGTTTTCATTGGTTGCTATGGACGCTGCTTTAGCTGAGGCTGAAACCATTGACATATGGTTGAAACCAGCTACAGCTTCGCATCAGTGGCTTGTATGACGTACTTCGCTCACAAGTATTCTTTACTGTCACGTTAAGCTTTTTCTTTCTAACGTTTTTAGAGAAAATATGAAAGTGTCCGTGACAACTCAACAATATGACGGGTTTATGTTATGGATATCCGTTTTAATTATTATCCATTGATTCTGAGAAGTACATTTTATTACGTCAGTTTGGATAGCGGAAGGCTAGGAGCGTTCGAATCATGGTTAGAGCTGTCTCGTACGGGGGGCTCCATTCCATTTCAAATTGCCCGGTCTGGCCGCGAACCCACATCCAAATGCCACTAGACTATATCTCTCTATTAAGAAAAGACGTTTAATAGCCTGTGATTGTAAAATTTTATTTATGTCATTTGATTGTATACTTCAAAGAATATGTCGCTGGGGATATGTTACTATTAAATCAGCTGTTCTTGGAAAACATAAAACAATTTCTACATAGGCCTACCATCTGGTTGATTTTACAGTACTAGGCTAAATAGGCTATGCTATAGATTTGCCAAACATAGCTGTAGCATTTAGTTGCTCACAGTGACAGGTGTTGGAAGGAGGAAAATGTTAAGAGAAAAACTAAATATTTGCCTTTTGTAAAGCTCAAAAATAAAAAATTTCAATGGAGGAATAAATAGCCTACAGAGAATACAACAGGGCCTTAGGCTACAGTTTGATGTGTCCCTCTTGGTTTTGAATAACACTAATAATACACGCTTGATTTACAACCCTAATAGCAGCATTAACATAATAGCCTGGCATGCCATGTGTGTCCCAAACAGAAATAAACTCTGTGTGTGTGTGTGTGTGTGTGTGTGTGTGTGTGTGTTAAATATGTTTACACAGTCAGAAACAAAAAAAAAACAAAAAGCTTCATAAAACTTTATATATTAAGCCTTGAAAGTGCTCTTGAAACTACACCTGAGATGGCTTGTGTCTGTGAAATGAGAAAAATTAAAACTTTGTTGTAGAGTTGAACCAAATACATTGTTGGAAAGGTCTTGTCCTGGAGAGTAACATATGTTAGTATAAAGATTCTTCATGGCTCCTGCTTTGAATGACCGCCCTTTGAAATGTCACCCTGGTGCATGTTTAAATGCTTGTAATTCAGTAACAAAAAGGGGTTAGGAGACATGGGACCAAGTGTTATAAAAAGCTCTTGGCCTCATCTATCAAGTCATTATAGTCAACAACAACTGGGGGTGGTGTCAAATACCTTAAAATGTAATTTAATTAATTTTAACCAATTTAACAATTACATATTTGAAATATGATTACATAGATGTTTACTATACACCTAAACCCCTCACTCTACCTTCATCTCAATATTTACAACCTCCAATTCTAAGAAAAACGGTAATGTTTAAAAACTACAACTCCCTGCAGCCACCATGTGTAGCTTGATATCAAATCAGCACTACAGTTGTAGTTCTTCTGGTTTGCAAATTAGGGTTGTAAACTAGGTTCTGAAAAGATATATCTACTGAATATATCAACATCTAGTAAAGCCCGAACTAGTAATTACACGGCATCTAGATGTTCTATGTTAAGAAAAAATGTATATGTTGGTTTATTTCAGATATATAGCTAGAGCTCAACATTGACTACCCACTTTTTGAATGGCTCTTAGCTTCGGAAGTGTTTTTCCCCCATCTCAAAAAAATAGCTGATATAAAGAGTTTTAAGCCTGTAACCCATGACAACCAGCTACTGTAGATGAATAGTGAGCATAAACCATTTGATTCAAACGCACAAAAAAACATTTTGAAAACGGCAAGAAAAGCGCATATATATCTATGGAAAAGGCAAAGGTAGCCGTTCGTGATTTTGCGGGTAAACGCTTCTATGGTAACAACGCGGAGATTGGACAATCAGAGACGTTGCTGTTACTGTGCAGAGCATTGTGGGTAGTGTTGTTTTGTCAATGTACTTAAAACCCTTCTACGTAAAGACTGAAAAAACTTTATTTAAGTGTCCTTCTTAGAAAAACATACTGTACAGATATATTATGGTATTAAGTGTTAAGTGTAAGGTCACTTCAAAACACCAAAGCTTGGCTATACCATTGAGTAATAACAACGTAAGCGAAAGTTACTTTGACAGCAGCTTCTACAAAAAGTTTTATTTATTGTCCAAAAAACAGTTTTGTTTAAATTTTTTTTTTGTTCACATTGGCAGGACAGTTCAGAGCTCAAGAAAAACAAACATGGACTTTTTGCAGTTAGACTAATCAACTAATCAGCAACACAGCATCAATTAGATCCAGATCAGTTACAATGAAAACACACAGAACCTAAACTGTCGGTTTGTTGAATTTTGGTTAGCGCTGAATTAAGGAGACATTTTGAATGATAAATAGCAAGAGCTACAAGCTGCTCTCAAACTATTCATTAAAAAACCAGGAAGCAGCAAACCAGCCCTAGTCATGAGTGCTTACAGTGCTAGTTGCTGTCATTATCATCATCATCATCATCATCATCATCATCATCATCGTATACCAGTGTCTGTATGCTTGACATGGGAGGTCCTGAGACAGGTAGGGGTTTCTGGACGACACTTACAACTACATGTTGCAGGAACAATGTCTGGTACATGTTGGTGAAACATCACAGTGGCATGATGTAGCTTTCTTTCCAGCTGTTTGAGACGTTGATTAGAGCAGCTTTTGCACCAGGCTGCTCTGTGTCATTGATGGCAGAGCACAGAAAGGCATGCTGCTGATTGAGGTGTTCAGTTACAGTTCTCATTTCCTTGTAAAGCATGTGCTTTTCCTCAGCTGCCCGGTGTCCTCATATGTAAGGCATCAATTCCACGCCTTTTCAGACTCCTTGAAACATCATCTTCTTCAATCTAGTAGAAGACATAAGGAAACAAAGTGCTATCTCATGTTAGCAGGTGGTTGATGACAATGATTGCCGGGTAGTTGTGGTTACTAAGCGGTTGTCAGATGGTTACTAGAGTGATTGCGGTGTGGTTACTAGGTTTAGGTAACTAGACTTACAGTTTCATCAGAGCAGAAGTAGACAGGCCAAGAGGGATCGCGATGCTTCCTGAAAATCAATTGTTGCAGGAAGATGCCTCATCTGCGGTAGCCACTGGAATACTGTTGTATTCCTTTGATTGCTTGTCTCAGTCTCTTGTTGGAGTTACTACGTGTTGGACAGTCTAATGGCAATGCCCTGCCCATCTGAAACAAAGTTAGAAAACACACATGCAAAGAAATGAATTCATTAGTTTGTATTATGGTCCTTTGAAAGTTAAAAATTCAAATCTTAAAAAATCTACTTATTGTATCTACTTATCCTAGAGCTGGGCAATATATCAATATTATATTGTCTTAGATTTTGGATATCGTAATATCATAAAATGGCATAAGTGTCTTTTCCTGATTTTAAAGGCTACATTACAGTAAAGTGATGTCATTTTCTGAACTTACCAGACTGTTGTAACTGTTCTATTATTTGCCTTTACCCACTTATTCGTTATATCCACATTACTGCTGATTATTTATCATATATTATATTTTATCATTTATCTAAAATCTCATTGTGTAAATATTCTGTGAAAGCACCAATAGTTAACACTACACTATCGTTGTGGTAACGATATCTAGGTATTTGGTCAAAAATATCATGATATTTGATTTTCTCCATATTGCCCAGCCCTAACTTATCCACAGCACTTTACCTGGATATTTTCTTTTCAGATGGAGGAGGACTGCTCTCTCCCTTGATTCAGTTCTTGCCTTGCATATAAGTTGGCCTCTGCAGGTCACTGTCAACATCTTTAAGGGTAGACTGGAAGTCTAAATCAGATTCTTTCCATCTTCTCCCAATGCGTTGTTTTGTTTCAATGTTCAGCAGAGAGTTCTCAATTCTACAATGGTCATCAAGTAAATATTATTAAATGTTATTTAGACACTTGATCAGAGAACAGCAACAGACAGATACAGCCTACTTACTCTGTTCCATCCTCCATGTACAACTCCACGAAGTTCCAGATCTATACATTACAAGAAGTACAGCACAAGAATTCAGTAGTTACCTACCAGAAATCATTACTGTGGTACACCTGACCAAACACTGTAGAAGTTATAAGGAAGGCCTTGGTGGTACTGCAGCATTATAGCAACTCTTCATTTATAACAGGAATCTTCAACAGGGGGTCTTCAGAGTCAATGACCCAAAAATTGTTGGGTCTTAAAATGAATCCAACATATTAGTGAGCTGGTTATAGGTGGGCCTATAGGTAATTAATAAAAAGTTGGAAGAGTTTCCTAAAAAATATGCTGTTATTGTCTCACCCATAGCTATGTAATCACACCTAGGCTTCCATGTTGAAGCACATCAGTAGGTTACTTAAAGATGGGTGTAATTACTATATAGTCTTACATCAACACATTGGAAGTCTTACTTGAACTTGTAAAAACTGAATCAGATTGGTGATGTAGTCCCTTTTCCATCTACAGACAGTGTCTGGAGAAATGATAAAGACATTACTACTGCTACTGTTACTTCTTTACCCTCACAGTTTACAGGATTGTATTTCATTACTGTACATGGAAAGGTACAGTGCCCTTCAAAGTGATTCGCCCTCTTTTTGAACTTTTCGATCTTTGCGCATACATTCAGGCCTCAAACATAAAGATATAAAACTGTAATTTTATTGTGAAGAATCAACAACAAGTGGGGACACAATCATGAAGTGGAACGAAATTTATTGGATATTTCAAACCTTTTAAACAAATAAAAACTGAAATATTAGTGCGAAAATTATTCAGCCCCCCTTAAGTTAATACTTTGTAGCGCTTCACCTTTTGCTGCATTACAGCTGTAAGTGGCTTGGGGTATGTCTCTATCAGTTTTGCACATCGAGAGCTGACATTTTTGCCCATTCCTCCTTGCAAAACAGCCTCGAGCTTCAGTGAGGTTGGATGGAGAGCGTTTGAACAGCAGTTTTCAGTTCTTTCCACAGATTGTCGCATTGGATTCAGGTCTGGACTTTGACTTGGCCATTCTAACACCTGGATATGTTTATTTGTGAACCATTCCATTGTAGATTTTGCTTTATGTTTTTGATCATTGTCTTGTTAGAAGACAAATCTCCGTCCCAGTCTCAGGTCTTTTGCAGACTCCACTGTTTTCTTCCAGAATGGTCCTGTATTTGGCTCCATCCATCTTCCCATCAATTTTAACCATCTCTCCCTGTCCCTGCTGAAGAAAAGCAGGCCCAAACCATGATGCTGCCACCACCATGTTTGACAGTGGGGATGGTGTGTTCAGGGTGATGAGCTGTGTTGCTTTTACGCCAAACATAACGTTTTGCATTGTTGCCAAAACGTTCGATTTGCGTTTTCATCTGACCACAGCACCTTCTTCCACATGTTTGGTGTGTCTCCCAGGTGGCTTTTGGCAAACTTTAAACGACACTTTTATGGATATCTTTAAGAAATGGCTTCTTCTTGCCACTCTTCCATAAAGGCCAGATTTGTGCAGTATACGACTGATTGTTGTCCTATGGACAGAGTCTCCCACCTCAGCTGTAGATCTCTGCAGTTCATCCAGAGTGATCATGGGCCTCTTGGCTGCATCTCTGATCAGTCTTCTCATTGTATGAGCTGAAAGTTTAGAGGGACGGGCCGGGTCTTCGTGAGATTTGTAGTGGTCTGATACTCCTTCCATTTCAATATTATCGCTGTGCACAGTGCTCCTTGGGATGTTTAAAGCTTGGGAAATCTTTTTGTATCCAAATCCGGCTTTAAACTTCTCCACAACAGTATCTCGGACCTGCCTGGTGTGTTCCTTGTTCTTCATGATGCTCTTGCGCTTTACACGGACCTCTGAGACTATCACAGAGCAGGTGCATTTATACGGAGACTTGATTACACACAGCTGGATTCTATTTATCATCATTAGTCATTTAGGTCAACATTGGATCATTCAGAGATCCTCACTGAACTTCTGAGAGAGTTTGCTGCACTGAAAGTAAAGGGGCTGAATAATTTTGCACGCCACTTTTCAGTTTTTATTTGTTAAAAAGTTTGAAATAGCCAATGAATTTCGTTCCACTTCATAATTGGGGACCCACTTGTTGTTGATTCTTCACAAAAAATTACAGATTTATATCTTTATGTTTGAGGCCTGAAATGTGGCAAAAGGTCGAAACGTTCAAGGGGGCGAATACTTCGCAAGGCACTGTAAGTATAACATATTTGCAATAGTCTTTGTTAATAATATTCATGACCTTATTACAATATTAAAGACATTCACACAGTCACTTCAGTTGCATACTTATTGGTTTCTGTTTCTGTTGGGCTAGTTCGATCTCCCTTTCTTCCATCTCTCCATGTCTCGCTCAGAAACCAACACTAGGCAACAACAAAATAACAGGAAACAAGACAATAAAAAGAAAAGGAAAACCGTCATTGCTACATACTCACAAAATGCTTGTAAATGGAATCTAAAATTCTTCCATTCACAACTATTGTTGACTGCTTCTTATGTGCAGGGTTTACCTGGTGCCTCTCTGATGACAGATGAGATGTCTTCTTGAGCGAGAATTGATATTTTCTCTGCTCTGTCTAATCTTTGCAGGAGCTGGACCTCTGTAAAGAAAGTTTAATGTACTTATGCTTACCAATTTGTGTGTGATCAGCTTAACTCCAAAATATATCAATTGTTTAGACATTAAACAACTTGGCACAGTGGTAACACTGAACAACAAATTTAGACAGGTTATACAGCAGTGGACAAACCCAGGTCAGTTGATTTCCCCCTCCATGGATATTAAAGGGCATCAGTCAGCAGGTCAAGGCGGTGAGATGGAGTCATCTCCTTTGTGACTCTGGCAAATCTTCGGGAGGAAAGACCACAGCCTTTCCATTCCTTCCCCATCTGTGAGCCCAAACCCTTCAAGCCGCCTTGGTGCTGTACTTGATCTGTGATTAAAGCAAAGTCTTAGAATATCACATGCACTGACATTAAGCATTATTCTACTACAGTGGAAACTGCTTATAGTGATCATGGTTACAACGACCAACTGCCTATATGGATCAAAAAGCTTGGGACAGAATAATTCATTTGTGTGTGTGTGTGTGTGTGTGTGTGTGTGTGTGTGTACATAAGCTCCGTCATGTGATATTTTCCTCTACTCACACCACTGTGGCTCAGTGAGTTATTTTGCCTTCCATTTCTTGCTCTGCTTGCGGTTTCAGACTTTTATGGTGAATAATTATTGGCCCTGGTCTCTCACAGGAGCAGGTAGACCTACTGTAGGTTTTATGAGTGGAGTGTAATGCTTTCACCCTGACCTTTCAGACTTGAAGGGCTTGGAGCAGGAGAGGGCCCTGATACAGTTTATGTTATTTTAAATCAGTAGCAAAGCTGTCCATTTCATTACTTTATATTAATGTAATAATTATAGAAATTAGATTTTAATCAGCATAAAAAATAAACAAATTTGCTTATAACAATCAATTTACAGTTATTAACTTGACCCGGAGAGATATGAACACTGTAAGCGGTTTCCAATATATCACTAAACAGTGCATCTCTGAAACAAGTCAAACACTAGGTGTGGGGAAATGTTAGAATAAAAGATTACTTTAAGGCATTTGTACTTATCTCAGGTGTACAGTGGATAGACATAAAAAATGGATGCCAAAAGAGAGCAAATTATGAATTTACCTGGCAGGGCAATTTGTGTCCATAAATGTGAAAAGCTGGTACGGCCAAGGAGAGGTTTTGTGGTATGCCCTCCCCTGATTTCTAGTTGAACACAGTATGGCATAATTTTGAGTTAATTTGTCAAGGTCTTTTATCAAATCAATAATTCAGTTTTACACACAAAAAAAAAAGTACTTACACGCAAATGTGAGGCAACAACACAGGCAATGTCATAGACTACTCTGAGGTGTATGTTCTTGTCCTCACGTCTTCGAAGAAGCTCATCAATGACATACAGAGGATAGGCTAATCTATTTCAACACAAAAAATGTGAATAATGAAACACTTAATACTGAGGAAAAGTGAAGACTTAATAAGAACACTCAAAATGATACAAGCATAAATAAAATGAAAATTAGAATGGTGGCAAGGTTTAAATTTTGCAATATTTTGAAATCTCCCATATACATTCCATGAGATTAATATTTGGTGATTGAAAAAAAATGTATAAGCTGTTTCCAATTCAAGGTCTGCAGCCTTCGAAGGCTGCAACTGTAGACCGAATGGCTTATGTTAGGTTCATGTTATCCTACGCATTGAAATTGTTGATAAAACAAAGTCAGTATGGCAGTTTTTGGGGATTTTATAATTCTGACCGTAGTCAGACCAATGTCATCAGACTGTCGTCCCCACCAACACTGGTAATACCACAAACTTGTTTTACCATGTTAGCCGCGCTCACACTTTGGAGCAGAGCCATATTTGCCAGCAACGTCCAACAACATCTGCAGCTGCTACACCGCACAAGCAGCAGACCACCATGGAGAGGTACTCTGCATCAGCGCCTTACTAAACGCTACAAGCAGCAGACACCATGGAGAGGTACTCTGCATCAGCGCCTTACTAAACGCTACAAGCAGCAGACACCATGGAGAGGTACTCTGCATCAGCACCTTACTAAACGCTACAAAGAAATAACGAAGGCAGACATGCTGAGCACTGTCCAGAAGCCAGGTTACCAACTCGCACTAAACCTGCAGAAAATAGTTCTTCTCAGGTTTCTTATATTTAACATTTTGCACTTTATGAAGCATTTCTTACTTATTACTTAATTTTGCACCTTAATGTTAAGAGATAATTGTTAAGTGTCATTATGATTTTAGACCTATGTTACATTTTAATTATTTGATTGTTTTCCATGGTTGTGTTGACATTTCTGCTTTTATAACTGAGGGGATTATAATCAGAGGAAGGTTAAGTTTAAAATAAAAAGGTTTAAAGTCATTATATTTTTCTCCTGGTCCTTATTTTAAATAGGTCATAAAAAATATCAATAATTATCAATATCGACCGATATTAAACACTTATATCGTGATACAGTTTTCAGCCATATCGCTCCAGCCCTAGTCAATAGTCATAAATGTCACTACTTGCCTTTCTCCTTGGCTCATGTTGACAAACATTAGCGGCATTTCATGACGACAGGAAGCTCCAAACACTCCTGTAACATCAAGTTTCTTTGCTTGTTGTTGGGACCTCAGAACGTTGCCAGCCTTGAAGTTACTGCAGTCCTAAAGATTTAAGGAACTATTCGGATTTATGAGCACAATAATGGTCTTCTTCCAGGAGTTACATTTAACATTTCATGGACTCAGATTTTTCAGTCCTAATACAGTATTCTGCAACTGTGACTAACCTCGTTAGGCTTTGAGCCGTCAGGATGTGAAAGAAGGTATTCCTCTACATCCTTTTCATCAACAAACATGCGGGTTCCATGAAATGGCTCAACCACACTTGTCCCTGAGCTTTGCTTCCGCACACGGGCCAAAGTTGGCATCCAATGTCACTATCATATCTCCATCTGCCTGGGAAACAAACATTTACAGTAATCCTGGTTAATCTCATACAGCCTTCATAAATGCAGGTTGTACCAGAGAACACCTGGTTGATACGCTCATACTAATATTGTCACTATTTTATGATAATACCTTATACAACAATTAACTGATTTTGCGATATAAATTTAATGCCAAAAGGTCATAAAATGGCAAATATAGTTAATCAAACAATAACCATGCTAGAACTACAACCAACCTTTGGACATGCTGGGCATGTGGTCCCATCATCTAAGTGTGGGCAAACATCTACCAAACTTCTTTGTCGAAAGTGTAATGCCTAAACTGGGATATGGATTCTCCCACCAGGGCTCTGTAAGAGCGCGTTAACCTGCAATATAAGCAGCATTTTCACATCAGTGAAAACCTTTACTTTTCATACAATTACACTTCCTAAATAAAGTCCAAGGTGATGGTAAGACATTATTTTTATAGAAAAATATCAATAATAACTTTGCATGTAACTATATAATCCTAGACAGTTCCATAAATAATAATGACGCCAGTACAATCAAAGTAAAAGGTCCAATTGTCACATCTATGCGGACTGGTCAGTCTTCCATGAAAGTAACTAAAATCTTCACTTCATAGACATGACTTCTAACTGACCTCTGCAAACTGACTTACCTCTGCAAGTGTAAGGTTGTTTTTCCAGCGTAGGGGTGTTGCAAAAACCCTCAACAGAAACCTGACACTCGAGTGACAGACAAACAAAAAGCTCTAGCAGAGGGATGGAAAAGGCTGTCTGGGGCTTGTCAGCTGTTGCTGGCCAGAGCCCATACCTTCGCAGAGTGCAGGCTTCTGGTTCACACGCACACATATTGACAGTGACGGTGCAGAGCTGTCCTGCCAAATAAAAAGAGGGAAATAAAATAAAAACATAACAAAGTACTACTATAGAGACACATACATTACTCGACATTTAACAGGACTGGATTCCTCAACTTTAAAATTAAATACATTACATACACATTTTTTCAATGTAAAATGACAAACCTGTGCTGATAATGACCTTCATGTCCTTCATGTACACAGCATGGGTGCTATGGCCTTCAGGTAAGTATAGGAATAACCCCAGGGAAAACGGCTCATAGTAGGCATTCTGTAAGAAAGATTTATAGCTCTAAGAAAGTTTTTAAAACAGACTGAAGACACAAATAATTGATACAACATAGTGCTAAAATATTACCATAACAATTTAAAATTACTTTAGTTATGTCTGTATGTATGACTGCATGCTATTATTCTTACATTCCACTTATCAGGTAGGTGCAGTCCTCTTCAGACAAGCCTCACAAAAGACTGCAGTTGTGCTGCACTCAATGCACCTATAATCAGCATCTTCTAGGCAGACAACACACTGCGTAGTGATTGGTGCTGAACATTCAAATGACACCTTAAGCATGTCATCCTTGACTGCATCCCAGGCATGAATCTCTCTCTTCTTTGCCTTACTGTATGCAGTCTCAGAACATGAACTAGGTGCCACATCATCAGATTCAACCTGAGGTGTAACAGATGTGGAAGGGTCTGAAGGGTGGGTCTGTTTGGCGCTGGGTTGGGGAAGACCTTGACTAAGGTAAGAAACCTTTGCACGGCAGCAATACACCTCCTCACCACCTTAATCTTAACGGCTCCTGAAGCGTGCACTCTTACTAGCTTTTCCCCATATCTGAAATCAAAATATTTGGCAATTATTTATTATTGTTATATATATGTGATAGATAGATAGATAGATGGATAGATAGATAGATAGATAGATAGATAGATAGATAGATAGATAGATAGATAGATAGATAAGCACACAGAGTGTGCTTTTGGGTGATATTATTATTTTATTTTTATTTCACTCAATAGGCTTATGATATAGCTTCTGTGAAGCGTTAATGAGCAGCTACATGCAATAGGCCTTACTATTAACACTGGGAACAGTGTGGAAAACTACTATTTACACTGTGAACAGTGTGGAAAACGACTTACTGTCAAGCTAATGGGGACATTTACTAAAAACAAACATGCTAATTAGTAACGTTTTATGCTAACGTAACGCATGTAGGCTAATAATACAATAACGTTAGCTAACGCCAATTGCAAAAAATATCTCATGTCAACACTAATGTCACGCTACACCAATATATTGCAATAGGCCTTACTATTTACACTGTGTAAATTGTGGAAAATTACTTAATTTCAAGCTAATGGGGTCATTTACTAAAACAAAACATGCTAATTAGTAACATTTATGCTAACTTAAAGCAAGTAGGCTAATAATAGAATAACGTTCGACTTACGTGCAGTTTAGAAAAACGGATTTCCCCAAATGACGAGGGTCTTATTTGAGACAGGTTATGGTAATGGTTAAGATTATGGAAGCACAGGTGGTTTAGCAGGTTCATAGTTAATTAAGAACGTTGTATGGGGAATTTGGGACACTTAACTGCACGTATACCATAACGTTCTCATGTTAACACTAATGTCACGCCATCTTAAAAAAAAATTCTGTATTGTTTTCGCTTATTGACGCTTATTGACTAAATAATCACAGTTTAAAGGCTCTCATTTTAATGGTCTTACCTGTGTATACATATGCCGTTATCCAGCAGACTTCCGCGCGAGCCTGGATTGTTCTGGGATTGGATCTGGAGTCTTCTCGTGTATTTATCCGTGATTAACCATGCGAATGGATGATAACAGCCTTCTGAGCCTACCAGTAGGCGCAGCAGGCCCCTACTGACCCATATCTATGAGGCTGATAACCACTGATAACGCCCATTCAATCCAATGATAACATTCGAAGCGGGTGCTTGCCTTAAGGATATGAAGCTCATTCTAGTTGGTACACTTTCACAATTCCCCCACTCTCACTCTGTCTTACTCTACCTTTTTTTACTCTCTTGCCCTCTCTCTGAGCATGCATCACAGAGGCGTGCAGGCATTAACGTAATAGAATGTGATAACAAATCCAAATTATACTGCAGAAAAATTGCTTTCATTTGTCTAACAGTCGCCGAGCGGGAGCTCTAAAATGTAAAAAGTAAAGAGATTTTTTTTTCTGCCGAGTGTATGTGTGTGAAAAATAGATCATTATGAAAATCCATGTGTAGCTTTTTTCCTTCGAGTAGATTTATAATTTTGTGTCCCCTCTGTCAGCCGTTATTGCTTCAAACAAAGACAAAGAGGATGCATAAGAATGAGGACGGGTTTTTTTTTTCTCTCGCTGTGACTGTCAGGAGTTGAAAATATATTTCTGTGCTGTCTGTTTCCACTCCACATGTGGTGAAAGTCTATCACTGCTTCTCTGAGCTTCTGAATGGCTTCTGCCTGGACTAAATACAGAGCTTAGTTATGTTTTTGAAGTCTCTTCATGTGTCTCCCTTGACGGAGAACATCGGCCGACTGGAACTCCAAATCCATCCCTGTGTGTGAAAAATGATTAGAGAAAATGAACTTACAATGCATTTAATAATTTTCATGCTCTCTTTGCCTACTTGGCTGGGGTCCCGTAGTCAAAGCCAGCAGAATACCTGGAGTCTCTTTTTGAGCGGAGACACACATCAAACAGACAAACACCGCAGAGCGGGAACTTTCACTATTTTGGGATAAACTTGTTGAGGCTCACACACACTGTTATGTTCCCTAACATTACTCTGGCCCCTTTTTGGAAGAGAGCTGTCTTGTGTCATTGCTGCAGGTCTGTCACGCCCTTCTGAGTGCCATCCACACCTGTACTTCATCTGGTCATCAGTGGAGCTGCATATTAAAGTGCGTTCCATTTGTACTCGGAAGTCGAATTTCCTGAAGTCAAAGTCGGAACCCCCCCCCCGAACTCGGACAATCTTGCAGTTCCCCGAGCTAAAAATCATTTCTAAATATCTGTCCGAACCCAGTCCGACCCGTCAGGTACCGTTGGGTCCCGACGGGCTCGGTTCGGGTATCCATCCTCTAGTCAGGAAGTGTGGAACCTGATCTAGATTAAAATGGTTGCAAGATTTGATGGTTCACTCCTATTGGCAGTAAACATTCAAAACTAATCAGTGTGCTGCTATTAAAAAGCCATTGTAGCCCATCTGAATGGCAGCGTTTTTCTATTCTGCACTCATTTGTCAGGCTGATGGGAACACAGGAAGGAGGCACTGTTGCCATTCATCCAGAGCCACTCTTATTGGCTCGTCAGCACGGCAACAGAAAGTCTCCTACTACCTGGATGAAATGAACCACTTTGCTGGGTGGCTAAGCACTGCAGCAATACTCTCATTGTGTTTTCTTCCCAGTAACTTACGAGGCAGAGGTCTACAGTTTTTGGCCACTTCAAGGCAGCAGAAATAATGTTGTTATGGTTAACGCTACAAACAGCTGCTTATTTACAATTCAGACACAGAGCCACATTAGCATTCATTTGAAGTTGTGTGTCTAATATTCACTCTCCTTTCAGCTCTGTTTTGGTCTCCACCAACTATATAAAATACCTGGCTCTTTAGCTGCTCAACATGATCACTACGAATCAAGTTAATAAATGACGTTTTATTTATTTGTTCACTTGATAAATAGTTTGTTTATTTGACAGACAGTAGTAGTTAACATGGTGTATTATGTTAACTTAATATGTACACAAACAAATGTAAAGATAATAATTTGCTGTTTTACAGGAAGTTAGCCATGTCAGACTTCCTGTAGTCTTGTTATCACTGTGAGGTTGCCATGCTTTTACCATTAATCAAGATCTCGGCCATTTGTTATAGGTTCATAATTGTGTTCAGTTCAAAAGTAGGCCTATATATATTAATTATCAGTTACAAATGAATAAAAAATCATAACCCCCTTATATCAAGGTGGGTGAAGTTACCTTATTCATAGTCTGGCGTACTGGATTTACAATGCTCGGATTAAGCCATCTGGCGCGTCCGTCCCCTTTCGCCATCGCCACTATCTATTTTGCAAGAGCCCCATTACTGTACCCAGAGGAGTGGTGCCGTAATATTAAGCCTCGACCCCCCCCTCTGGCCACCCTAACTGTGGCTAATATTTTCATACATTTTTAATCCCACCTTTATCCTCAAATAGGGGGTATTTTTCATGTGCAGTGATAAATAAAATGTAGATTAACACTGAATGAGTATACTTGTGTTTATTGTTATATGTGTATTTTTTTAAACCAAATCTATGGAGGGTTGGTGGTATGTTACATTTGTGCTTAATATATTTGGTATCCCTAAAATGGCATGTGGCCCCAGCCTGGCCACTCCACTTGAAATGGTCTAGAACCACGACTGGCACCAAGGGCTTAGCGCCACCAAGGAAAGTTGTGTTTGGTTTAAAGAAATAGAACAAGCGTTTCTTTCCCCTATCCAAGAATAGATAAGGACTGTAAACAGACTATACTCCAGCAAAGACACTGCGCTGTGAAGATATCCCAAACCATCATATTCTTTTCTTTTTTTAGCAGGTTAGATGAGAAAATAAATCCGACTCTTTGGTTTCATCCACTCATAATAATTGGAAATCAATGCGTCTGATTTCCTAACATTCATAGGAGAGGAAATTGACTTTTCACTTAAGAAAATAAAACGAAAAGTATATGTAGAAAATGAAAATAACAAGTGGTGTTCTGTTAGAGATGTGCCGCAGGATGTAGGATCATTTATCGCATAGATAGTTATATATTAACATTATGGCAGAATAGGCCCTTCTCCCCACTGAATCCAAGCAGCAGCAAGAGGCTCAGCAGGAAGTGGAATAAAGCCCTCAGGGCTCTACAGAACAGAGGCCAACAGACGCTCTCAGACACATGGAATACACACTGATTTGATGGAACATGATTGCTGACTTGTTTCAGTGTAACTGGTGAAGAGTCAGCTGATTCTGACTGGGTGGACTACTTCATTATTTGTTTTTGTTTTAACAAGTTCTCCGAATGAAATGACAAAATACATCATTTGTCCTTGTGGTCTAAAACAACTTGATTAGATTTAGGGTTGGAATATAGAATTAGTGAGGGTTATGGAAACATAGTGCTTTGGGGTTAAAATAGTCTATATCGACTCTAGTTTTATCCTTTATTTATTTTTATTTGTTTTTTTTATACGGGCTTCTGTGCGTGTGTGTGTGTGTGTGTATGTGCATGTATGCACAAGTACTATGTTATTTAATTTGATTATCTCTTCTTTGCAAATGTCTCTATTTCATGAATGGAAACGGGTGGTTGCTGCACAAATATATGGATGAGTGCGTATGTAAGGGTACCTATGTAGATATATAGCTAATAGCTAACAGTTCATATATTCTTCAATGTAGATGGTTAAAAGACTTCATGTATGTGTGTACGTGTATACCTCACTCTTACTGGGATGTTATAAAAAAGGTCTTTTCTTTTTTTTATGTATGGGTGTGTATGTAAGTACATCGCCTGTTCATGGGTGTATGTACATACATATGTATAAATACAGATTTTATATATTTTTTTATTTTATTTTTTCTTATATTTACTTTTTATTTTTTTTATTGTGTGTGTGTGTGTTATGTATATATATATATATATATATATATATATATATATATTATTAATCTATATTTTTTATCCACTTTTTTTATTATTATTATTTAGTTCTTTGTTTAAAACGAAAACTCAATGTACATTGTTCAAAAAAAATAGTCTATATCGACAATGTTTCGTCACATTGTGCTTTCTTTCTGTTGGCATTTAAACTCCTGTGGATTTCTGAGTACTGTGGTTAACTGCTCCTCAGATCTCTGCAGGGTAAATCCAGACGGCTAGCTAGACTATTTGTTAAATCTGAGTTTTCTGTTGCACGACTAAAACAACTTTTGAACGTACACATGTTCCACCAAAACAAGACTAATCAGTAGGAAACAGGCAAGCAGTCTCTGGTGTTGAAGTCCAATGTTTTGTTGACCCTTCGTTCCAGCCCGATCTCCTCCTTTCCTCCTTTTCCCCCATCACAATTCCTACAACCAATAGTGGGCGTTTTCACTTGAATGTAGTGATGGCCAAATTAAGCTTCATGATGCTTCGTGAACCATTTTCTTTATTTTCTGAGCCCACTAAATAGCGCTCTTGGTTTAAAGAAAAAGCCACAAGGAAATGTGTTGCTTTCAATGCTTTGATAAACTGAAAGCGCCACCAAGTGGGTTCATAAAATAAAGAAAATGCTCTACGAAGCTTTATTAAGCTTCATTTGCACATCACTACTTGAATGTAAACATGTTGTTTTGGGGCATTTTCTGAAACAAAGCTGTCGTTCTTGGGAGGACTGTCTTTTTTAACTGAAACCACAATCTTTTTTTTTTTATGTGACTAATCCTAACCATACAATTTTCCCATAACTTAATAAGCTGCCATGTGCTGATATCATTGAACAAAAGTATTTTATATCCTTGGACACTGCAAAATATTTCAATTTCAACACTCTGTCTGCCAATAGTGTTGAATAATACATGTGCAACTTTGGACCAAAAAGACTTCACATCTGGCCAATCCCACATTGCTTATTCATAAATTAATTTGTTATTATCACACAGGGAACAAATGGTGTGACAGAAAGCTGGAAATGGAAGCGTTTCCTGGGGCACCAGTCATATCTATGAATGAACTTATAATTAATCATGTGATGGTTATAAGCAGAGACAGAGAAGATTATTCCCATACTCTTTGCAAGTTAATACATTGTTGCAAATAATTTAGGTTAGTTCACTGGAACACTTGTACCTTCTTTTCATTTTTTTAACCAACTAGACACACAAGACCCACACAAATTTAATAAATGCATTTAGTGATTATGAATTAAAGAGTTGCTGAATATGAAAGGGTATTTTTGTTAAAGGGGTGATAGAATGATTATATAGGGTATTTTACACTGTTCCTTAAGGTCTCCTAATGGGGTATGTAACATTGGTTGGGCTGAAAATTGCCCGAATGCTATTTTTATTAGGCCCTTAACTACCCTGTGAATATGGCTCTATTTGGAACAAGAGCTTTTCTTCCAAATATGGTATGCTAATGAATATTCAGAATGAGCTACGCGCTGATTGGTTTGAGCAAACTACATGGAAACATATGGGAGACTCGGCAGCAGGCCGCATATTTCAGACACTGCAAAGTTATACATTGTTTGTCGGGCTATTTCGTTATTAAATTCACTTCTGAGACTTTTTTAAGCGAGAAATTAACTATATAAAGCTCAAATATGGGCCGTTTTACGAAAATTGATGGCTAATTGCAAATTTGGTAAGACTGTGTGTTGGTGCTGCCTCGCCGCCCGCCGGTGCTGCTTCGCCGCCCGGCCTGCCTTCCATCACAGACCCCGGCCTGCTATGAGGTACTTGGAGCTCGGTCACGGCTGGCAGCCCACAGCAGGGACTACCAACACCGCTGCCCTGACAGAGCTCCAGGGCCTTCAACTCACCTCTTCCTGCTAGCTAAATGGCCCGTTGTGTGAGAGTGAGAGCGCCGTCAGCGAGCTTGTTACACCAGCAATCTCTTACCACATGTTACACACATGTCACGCCACTTATACAAAATCTAACTAAAGGTCTTATAAAGCTAACAACGGTGTCCGATTTCAAGTTAATGAATATTTGTGAAGACAGTGTTTCGTTAGCTGTGACTGTCCCTTCAATCCTAGCTATGTGTAGCTACAAACCACGGATAGTTAGCTTCCTTTTCGCCTTAATTCGAGTATATTTACAGTTTGAATTTCGTCACGCCACTTACACAACATCTAACTATATGTCTTTATAAACCTAACAACGGTGTCCGATTTCAATTTAATATTTGTGAAGACTAGCATGGTGTTTCGTTAGCTGTGACTGTCCCTTCAATCCTAGCTACAAATCACGGAAAGTTAGCTTCCTTTTCGCCTTAATTCAAGTATATTTACAGTTTGAATTTCGTCACGCCACTTACACAACATCTAACTAAATCTTTTATAAAGCTAACAACTGTGTCAAATTTCAAGTTAATGAATTTTTGTGAATTCCAGAGGAATTCTAAGAGGAGGCTAGCTAGCTAGCTCTCATTGATAGAGCTCCATCCAGCCGCAGGCTCTATCAATGAGACTCACGGACAAGCGCCGTTTATTTCCCCAATCGTTTGTTTAAATAACTCAACACATTATAATTACACACATTAAAAGAGTAACTGGAACCTGTGGTAAGAGAATGCTGGCGTAACAAGCTCGCTGACCGCGCTTTCACTCACATACACCGGGCATTTAGCTAGCAGGAAGAGGGGAGTTGCAGGCCCTGGAGCTCTGTCAGAGCAGCGGCGTTTCGTAGTCCATTAGCCCAAAACGGTGACTTTGCGCGGGTATGGAGTGCTGTGGGTTGCCAGCCGTGACTGAGATCCATCTACCTCACGGCAGGCCGGGGTCTGTGAAGGAAGGCAGGCCAGGCGGCGAGGCAGCTACACAGGCAGCACCGGCGCTGAACTCCGACACACAGGCGGACAAAATTTGCAATTAGACATAAATTTTCGTAAAAAGGCCCGTATTTGACCTCTACATAGTTGATTTCTCGCATAAAAAAGTGTGTCAGAAGTGAATTTAATGTTAAAATAGCATATGAACAATGTATACAATTTCTGAGATCTGCACGACCTAGATTCAGAAGACTAACTGATCTCAGGTCAGTTGTGTAGCCTATGCAAATGTTGGGGCGTGACAAAGAGAAAGACTAGAGCCAAATGAGGAGGAGCCGCAATAGTTGACGTCAACTATGGGGCTCGTTGAGATTCGCCCGTTTTCAGAGGCAGTTTCAAATAGTGAGATTTGCAGAGAAAAGAGGTGTCAATGGGATTTAGAGGTTCTATGTATGTCCTAGTTACCCACTAAACTGTCATTATTCAACTATGACAAGGTAAAATCAGTTTTGCATTCTATCACCCCTTTAAATAACAGACCTGTTAAAAAAAGACCATGTACACCAGTGGGCCTCACATGGGGAAAATCAACGGAAATATTTCAATTTCTTTTTTTGTTTGAAGGATATGAAGTGTTGTTAACTCTTTGCTCACTGCCAAACAGCTTCAAATGTTGACTATATCACGGGACGATACAAACCAAAGCGGGTGTCGAGTGTTTGCAAGGATCCAAGTGCATTTGGTTGATACTTACCTGGTGGAGTTGAGTGGGATATGAATCTGAACATGAGCCTTTACTTGGTGTAAAATACATCGTGTTGAGTAGGATGGTTCAGAAGACAGTGCCAGTTGTTATGGATGGCGGATAGACTGTGCCAAGTAATATTAAATGTGAATATTCTCATGCCAAAACTGTCTTCCTGGCACTGTGAGAAATCCTCTGAAGCAGCATCACAGGACACTGAGAAGCTCTTTAACACAGCGGGAGGCAGGTGACATTACAGCTTTTTTTTTGGATGGTTGAGTAAAATCCTCCCACAACCACACTGTAATGATTTGTCCGGTCAAAGAATAAGAAGATATAACGACAGTGATGAGATTTGGTCAGGGGAGAACCGCAGTTACATAACAGGTGGACAATATTAACAGATTTTACAAAAATGTATGTTTCTAATCAAAATGTAAAACAATTGTTACCATGATAACTAGGGTTGGGTATCGTTTGGGTCTTTTCCGATACTGGTACTATAACAATACTTCTAATACGGTGCCGGAACCTAAACTGATACTTAAAAAAAAACATAAGATTTAAAGAAAAGGAAGAGCACAAACCAAGAGTAGGCAACATTTAAGAAATGCTTGTTTATTGCTAAGTCTATATGGTCAAAATTAAATGTTTTATTAAAAATGTAATATCAATAACTTACAACAATAACTTATTTAACCAGTAAATTACTGTTCAGACAACAAAAACAACCACTAGGGAAAAGGGTATTTTACAATAACTGTGAATGCACCACCAGGCTTACCAGTTTCAAGTGAACGCACCGTCTGTGTTGTTTCTCTGACAACGGCAGCTGCGGACTGTTGGACGTCCCCGGTGTTGGAATCCTCTACAGTGAAATACAGACACACTTTACACCGTTTAGCTGTCAGCATTTTAACCGTGTTTAATACAGCTACTAATTAATGGTAGGCTAACGTTACCTGCTGTCAAGTTAATTACCGTCACATGCAGCAATTTTTCTGTTGCCTCTATCGTCCGTTTCGGAGCATCAGAGAGGCATTTAAGTGGCAAAATCCGCAAAATCCTATTTAGTCCGGTAGATACCAGTCGTTATGGCACCGGTGCCATATAAGCACCGGGTTTCGGTACCCAACCTAATGAAAACAATCCAGAGATGTAAAATCTTGTCTGTGAGCTTTATAAACTGTTCTGATGTCCGTTAAGCCTTTAAAGGAATACGCCACCGTTTGTTGAAATAGGGCTTATCACGGTCTACCCTGGCTGTAGATAGGTGGGCCAACGCATTTTTTGTCTCAGTGCAAGTAATTAGGTTGTTTTTTTGTCTTTTGTTGGCTCACTTTTACTCACAACATGCTAACCGGCAACATAGGATTCCATTCACACAAAAATAGAACAGAACATGGGCTGTTTTACAGTTGAGATAATAGGCCTAATATTATTAATAATTATTAATAATAATAAATGTGTTAAACCAGTTTTAACAAAGGAAGGGTGTTTCGGTGAAATATACATCTTAAACTTCTCCTAAATATCCACAAATTTATTTTCCTGAAGCCTCATGTAGAAAGTGATTCTTATCATATCTACTAAATATTTATCTAAATATCTACTAAGACTCTTCCAGCCAAACGCTCTCCATGAGTTTGAGCTTGATATCCTCCATTGAAATTCACAATATTTTGTTCAGACTTCCTCTGGAATGCAACTGTTCCCTAACTCTCCATTTCCTATTTTAGTTTAGTGTAGGTGGTACCTGCTATGTTCCTGGACTCCCCTATATAGTCGTGAAATCACTTTAAACCCCCAAATCTACCCCATGGTCACTAATATAAACTTTCAATAGGTTGTTTTCAAACTCCTTTTGGCACACTAACATAGAACTGTTTATGTGATGGGATACCTGAAGAAATCTAAAAAGTCATAATTATTTAACCTGTTCATTCTATTCAATGTCTGAACATTACATTTAAATCCCATACCCAGGTTAGCCCATCCCTTATAACTTGCATCCAATTTGTTTGCAGTAAAGTTAAGATCATGGGGCACCGTTTTCAGAATTTTTCTCTCTTTAAGCAAGCCACTCTCAGTAATAATATTTAACCATGTTTTCAGAGATAGGTTGATCCGGTTGATCTGTTTCCATTAAGTTTTTAATTAGTCTGTAATCCCCTAAACGTGCCTGAATTGGAACTGCTTCGGACACATTCTCTTTAATTTATTTTCCATCTCGCTTGGTAATCTGAATTGCACCACCAAAACGAGATCCTTAATAGGGCCCATATATAATAGTCCTTTAGGCAGCGGAGAGCAAGTCCTTCCTTGTTCTTTGCCAATTGAAGAGTTGGAAATCTTATCTTTGTTTTTTTTCCCCTAAGTGCTTCGGGGGCCTCCTGTAACAGTGAAAACACACCGCACGCTGAAGCGTAGATTCGTGCATGATTTTGCGCCTGACCTTTATGCCAAAGTGATCCTTCTCCTCTCGGCTCTCTCTCTCTCTCTCTCTGTGTGTGTGTGTGTGTGTGTGTGTGTGTGTGTGTGTGTGTGTGTGTGTGTGTGTGTGTGTGTGTGTGTGTGTGTGTGTGTGTGTGTGTGTGTCACTCTCTTTGTCTGTCTGTCTGTCTGTCTGTCCCGTCTCTCTCCGTGTGTCTGATCGCGTGTCTCGCTGTAGACACAGCTGAGAAGTCAAGACAGCCAAAATCACCATAAACCTGGGTGTTTTATTTGGAATAATTTTTTATTTTGTAAAGAATCCGGCTGCACTGTGGCCTTCCTGTATCTGATTACCTGCCTGGCTTGACACATTTGCTCGCGGAAGAAATAGAGGAGACGCCGAAACGATCACTGCAGCACGCGGGCAGGTGCAGCCGCTCCGCGACTGATCGCAGCTGGTATGAACAGACACTCCACTAGTTACATTAAACTGTCCATAAGTGGTTGGTTTTGAAATGTTCTGTCATGAGACCATTATAATTGTGTCATGAATATTTTTTTTATTTTATTTTTTTATTAGATTTTTTTTTGGGGGGGGCGGGGGCATTTTAGGCCGTCCTTTTTATAGGACAGCTGAAGACATGAAAGGGGAGAGAGAGGGGGAATGACATGCAGCAAAGGGCCTCTATATATGGGCGCACTCTACCAGGTGAGCTACCCAGGTGTCCGTGTCATGAATATTTTCTTTGAACTCAAGTAAAATGAAACAATTTGGACTTGTCATAAAGATATTAAAGTTTGATTACACTGTGAAATGCTCTTATAACAGAGTCAGGAGTTGCGACAGTAAATAGTTACCTTTAGAACTTAAAACAGCAACATCAGGGAAGTGTATGAATTATTCAGAATAAAGGGTCGTCCACACCAAGAAAAATAACTCGTATAATGATAACTATAAATATATAGTTTTAAAAACTCTTTCTAACTCAAGTGGGTGATGGAGTCCACACCACAACTATAACGACAGTGGCAAACAATATCGTTGGGATAACTTTCAGAGCGATTTGATGAACGATAGAAACCCTGACAGCCAATCAAAATCAATTTCTCAACATGGCATGGCAGATTTTTTCCACACAGGTGGTCAGTGGCGTGGGATATATATATATATATATATATATATATATATATATATATATATATATATATATATATATATATATTATTGCTGTCTAGCAATTAAAATATTTTTGATAACGTCATACTTAACTTGCAATTAATCGCACATTTTTATCTATTCTAAATGTCCCTTGATTTCTTTTTGTCCCATTATTTTTTTCTCATTTTAATAGTCTTAACATGGAAAAGTGGATCGGCTTGCTCTGTGCTTTTGTCGCCTGGCTTTGACGAGGGGGCAGAGAATTCACATCAGCTGTGTGCTTGGCCATCAAGTGGTATTTCAGACTGGACGTGCTGCGATGATAGCTCCGTTCACTACAAAGTTTGCTATGCCAAAAAGAACGTTAATCTTGCGATAAAAAATAATGTGTGTATATACTATGTATACTCACTGGGGGTCTCTAACTTGCAAGTTCATTAACTTTGTATGCAATCATGCATTTAAAATTGACTTTGCTTTTGTCTCAACACACCTTTAATCATGTTTTTGAATTTTCCCATGACGTAATTAGTCTGAGGTTCATACATTTACTATTTTGTGTCATACATACAATTTCACTTTAAAATGCCAAACACTGGGGCCTCATAAGGAAGCACATTGTATCACCTGTGCTTCTATTAATATATATTCTATAGGGCTATGAAATACGCTGACAATTGAGTTGCTGACGTTTACTTTTTTAATCCAGCCATTTTACATCCCAGTGTTCTACACACGGATAAAGGCAGCTAATCAGAGAGCTGAGATCACACTCATTCAAACACAATAACATATTAGACAGCATGTAATATGATAGCTGATAATTATCTACATGTCACCACCACAACTGCTAAGTGACACTGTACCCGCTCCATATCTATAGCACTTACACACACTGGGGTAGCAGGAGTCTATTAATAATAAGTAGGCGACTTTTACATAAAATAACTGTCACATTCTCAAGTTTGTTTCTGTGAGTGGAGTTTCCTGTGATTATGAAGGATTTTGGCCGGTGTGAAGAGAGATTGAGCGATGTGAGAACTGACATTTATCAAATATTTGCAGATGCTTTAACTCATGAAGCTATAAGCTGAACTTAATTGATTTTGCCGTCTGGCTCGCTGCGCTGTGGAGCCCGAATGAGTAATCCCTGCCATCCTGTGGAACGTGTGTATGTGTGTGTGGTCGGGTGTGTTGTATTTTTTGCCTTGTGACAGCCAGTTTCACTTTTGAGTTGGGCCTGTTACATTTTTAGCTTTTGCTTTAACATGAAGGCATAATTCAACATGTTGGGAAGCATTTATTTGTCTGTGCATTGAAGGAAAACAATTGGGACAAAACTGATTTTTTATTTTTCTCTTGTGCTCACCAAAAGAATTGCCGAGATCTGGGAACGCAGCTAGAAATAGGTAGCCTGGAAACCAGACGAATCTGCAAGCTCATGTTTTATTTGATCTAGCAGATACGTCTAGCCACCCTCTCATTCAGACAGATTTCCAGATGACCACAGCCTGGATGGGCCAATCACAACCATTTATTTTACGTAATCTCGCAGGTTTAAGACGATGACTGACAGAGGAGCGTCATGCTTACCAAACGTAGTTAAAGAATGTAACTGGCATACTGCATCCACTGCAACGCACCAGGTTCAGGAAACTCAGAAAACATCTATATTAGCCATATTAGTGGGTTCTAATCAAATATGAATCAGGATTCTGTTACTAAGTTGCCTATTTCTTAGTCTATACCCTTGACGGTTCACTTCCAGGACTGTTCCGTTGCCACCGGAAAACCTGCCAGATTTCACTCATTTAAGCCGGATATCTCTTGCCTTGGGCTTACTTTGTGTTGTAATTTTAAACTCTGGTGGATTTATAAAATAAGATAAGAAAAGCTAGACTTTATTAATCCCACTCCCGTCTGAAGTGGTTAGGCTCCCTGGGATGCGCAGTTTTAGGTACTGGGACCACACACAAAGTCTTCCACAGGACTGGAACTCGCTCCAGACTCAGGCTCAGGTTGAAGAAGTGCATGATGACCTCACTGAGCTGATCTGAACAATCTTTAAGCAGTCTGGAGCAGAAGTCCATCCGGGCCCGGGGCATTTCTTGCCTTGATCTTTTTTAGCTCCTTCTTCACCTGATTGACTGTCAGAGAGAGAGACTGCTGGAGGGAGTTGTAGAGAGAAGGATGGGGGGGGACAGGTGTGAAACATTCATGAATGGGGAATCAAAAGCAGCGGACAGGTGTGAATTGGGGGATGCTGATGTCTCAGGAGCCCTGAGGGGGGGTGAGGTGGTCCGCAGCGGCCAGAGAGGAAAAGGTTAGGTCACCGACAGGTCTGAAGTCTGGATGGAGGGGGGAGGAAAGGGGGTAGAATCAAATCTATTGAAAGAAAGATTTAATTAATTTGCCCTGTCACGGTCACCAGAAACAAAGTCTCTACCATTGTCTTTGTTTTGACCAGAGATGGTTTTCAGTCCCCTCCAGACCTCCCTTGTGTTGTTTTGTTGGAGGCGTACCTCCTCCATAAATATACGTACAAGTACAATGTAAAAGATAATATATATACAAATAAAGATAAAATTGCATATATAAAAAGTTATATATGCAATACAGTGATACATTCTAAATTGTAAAAATGTAAGGCAAAACCAAACAGTATAGAAAACTAAAAATATTGAAAATGTGGGATCACCCACAATGCTGGTTTCTTTGAGGGTGAGGTGTTAGGAGTGAGGGGGTGAGACACCAATGATCCACCCAGCAGCCTTCACTATGCACATCCATGTAGATTAGCATTAAAAAGTGTGAGAATGTCACCCCAGTACTAGCCTCTCTCTTTATTTAATCCAATTTAAGACCCTGCTGATCACTTTCAAGGCTGTTAATGGTGCGACCTTGTCTTATAAAACAGATCGTATAGCCCCGAGGTCTCTTAGATCTGACAACAAATCTCTACTGTCTGTCCCACCCGTAAGACTAAAACTAAAAAGGTGACAGAGCCTTTTTGCAGTTGCTGCTCTACAGCTGTGGAACCAGCTGCCGTTAGATATCAGATGTGCTCCTCCCATCTCTGATTTAAAATCTAGGCTAAAGACACATTTTGATTCACTGGCTTTTTTTGCCCACTAATCCCTCAATCTCTTATCACGTCTATAATTCTGTATTTGAGAATTGCTGTCTATTGTTGGTGTTGGTATGTTCATTTTGTTTTCTTTCTGATTTTTATTTAACATTTGAATGTTCTTTTATACAGCACCTTACTGCTTTTTGTACAGCACTTTGGTCAGCTTATGTCATGTTTAAAAGTGCTCTAGAAATAAACTTTACTTATTTACTGGACTAGAATAAATAGGTCCAACAGGCCAAAAAAATAATAGTGGTGAGACAATCGGACATGTTGGAAACAAAGCAAAGGTTTATCCAGATTATTTGGAAACCTGTATGTAGCCTATAGCTGGTTGGCCTACAATTGATCAAAGTTGGAGCAGGAAGTGGGTCTGTAAACTGTGATGGAGGTTTACAACAACAGTTTGGGTAATCATTTTACCATCCGCCTTTATTTTCTCTTTCAGGTTAGTATGTCAATAGTCTATATCGACAACGTTTCATTTCCAGGATTGCTCAAGTGCCGCCAGAACTCCGCCGGATGTCCCTCATTTCGGCCGGATGTCCGTTACCTTCCTCTTTCCTTTTGTTGGCGTTCTAAACTCCGGTGGATTTATGAGGACAATGGTTAACTGCTCCTCTACATTTGGTGGATATTGCATAATGACTTGTTTAGGACTTGAAGTTTAGGACTTAGGACTTTACTGCAAAGACTTGAGACTTAGGACGCTTTCACACCTATAGTTTAGTAGACTAAAGCGATTAGGAGTTGAAGTTGCAACTTTGTTGCAGTTTTGACGCCTGGTTAGCACACCTGGTAGAGCGTGCGCCCATACACAGAGGCTCAGTCCTCGACGCAGTGGTCGTGGTTTGATTCCGACATGCGGCCCTTTGCTGCATGTCGTTCCCCCTCTCTCTCCCTTTTCATGTCAAAAGCTGTCCTATCTAATGAAGGCCTAAAATGCCACAAAACTCAATTCTAAAAAAAAAACAAAAAAACGTTGCATCTTTCATTTGGTTTGGTTTGCTTTCACACTGCACTTTGTCAAACACACCAAACACTGTCAACATACGTCACACCATCGGTCGCTTGTTTATTGGACAGAATATCTGAAACTCGCCGACACTTCTGGTCTCAGAAATAATGGAGCAACACCACATTTATAATATCTTGGGTTTTCTGGTTCTGCTTTAGTGTTTCTAATATTTTAGAAGAAGGCGAACAATGAGCAGCTGACAGACAGCAAGTAATGAGAGAGATGCTGATGTCACACAGACTGATGATGTCACACAGACGACCAGCGATGTGTGCTCAGAACAGCTGAAGTTATCATCTCTTAAATCATACTGTTTTTAAAGGTCCAATGGCATGAAAATTTCACTTTATGAGGGTTTTTTTTACATTAATATGCGTTCCCCCAGCCTGCCTATGGTCCCCCAGTGGTTAGAAATGGTGATAGGTGTAAACTGAGCCCTGGGTATCCTGCTCTGCCTCTGAGAAAAGCTCAGATGGCCCGATCTGGAATCTTCTCCTTATGAGGTCATAAGGAGCAAGGTTAGCTCCCCTTTCTCTGCTTTGCCCGCCCAGAGAATTTGGCCCACCCATGAGAGAGAGACATCATGGCTTTCAAACGAGCAAAGTGGCAGTTGGTCAAGGCCACACCTCCACCTTGCCCCCCCACCCCCCTCCTCAATAGCTACAGACACAGAAATGGCACACACTAAGGAAAGCTCAATGTGGGACTGGCTCTAGTGGCTGGAATTCTGCACCAAGGCAGAATTTTGGGAAAGAGACTTCAGATATAGTATTAGGGGACCACTAAGGCCTATATAAAAGCATCCAAAAAGCAGCATGTCATGGGACGTTTAAGTCCGCAATGCCTAGTAAACGCTCTGTTTTTGGTTCACCTACTGTATTTGGGTTGGATCACGTTCTCACCTGAAGTGAACTGAACTTTAATACACTTGGAAGAGAACCGAGACCCCCGTTTTTAAGCGGACCAGAGTTTGTTTGTTTGATCCGCACCAGAGTTTGGATGAGCTTTCACACCGCCCCAAACCAACCAGACCAAACGTTCCAGGGTTCGTTTAAACGGATCAAACGAGGCAGGTGTCAAAGCAACCTTACTTGTGACTAGCAAAACAGTGACTTGGTCCCATCCTCTGCTTGGAACTGTACTTAACACAGACATATTGAAATATATATTGTCCATCTTCCAAAAATGTTGAACTATTTCTTCAAATTTGGGATGGGATTAAATTTAGCATTTAGATTGACAGTCATGGTTTAGGGTTTGGCAAGCATAAAACAACTCAGGAAGTTTGAGTGTTTGCAGACGTGTGCAGGTGTAAAAATTGTGTATAGGTGCGTTTAAATCCACACATGCATCTGTGCATGTGCTCCAATGTGTGTCAGAGGTTTAATCAGCAACGTGTTGGGAGTAATTACAACCAATCAGCTCTGCTAGAGTCAATCACACACGGCTGAGAAGACAGTGGATTACCAACAGGAAGCAGGGGATGAGAGGAGGAAGAAAGACAAGCAAGTCAAAGAGTAGGACAGGAAGCAATATTAGCTTAGAGTTTAGGAGAGAGATTAACTCTTTATTAACATAACTGTGTTCCAAACCGTTCCCTATAATGGAAATAGTGCTCTATATAGTGTGTATGCCATTTTGTAGTGGTGTTCGAATTCTCAGCGGTTAATTTCATTCACTATATACTGTAGTCCTTTATAAAATACCCACAATGCACAGCTGATTTGAGTATGCGTACAATGTACCCTACAATTTACTGTGGGGTGCATCGTAGAGAAGAACAAGAACTGCGAAAACTGAAAAGGAAAAATGGAGCAGGCTTTTGTTTCTAAACAGTGGAAACGTAACACGCAACACATATACAACCTTTTCAATATATACAACCTCTCCCATAGCCAGACCTTCCTCCACAGTACTGCAGAGGAAGGTCTGGCGAGTCCACACAGCATTCCGAGATGGGAGAAAAATCTTAAACCAATCAAAATAACCGCCGCATCTACTGACACAACGATATTTTCAGTGAGTGTCCGAAATCTCGTTTATTCATTCCTTATATAGTTCACTATTTAATAAACACTATATAGGGAGTACTGAGTGAGTGTTTGCTGTTGAGCAAATTCTATTCAGATCATTGGCGAGACTTACTTCATATGAAGTTTGTTTAATTCTTAATTTTGGGGAGGTCCACTACATAACACTGTCCCCTCTGGTTCACTGTTGTCATCTGTTTATGTTGTTTGTATAAGTGTAAGAACGTTTAATTCCATTAAGTTGAGGTTAGTCTGTCACAACGGATGTACATTGCTTGGATAAAGCCTAGTCTCTGCAGTATGGTCTGGCTACACCACTGATACTGAAACTCTCTGGGTTGTTTGCATTTCTTTAAGCCAATCACAGTCATCTTGGGCGGTGCCAAGCTCCAGACGCAGCGACGGTGGCTCTGCAAAATAGTCTCTGGAAGGAACGGCTCGATGGGATTTTAAGCTGCCAACGTCGACTTCAAGGCAGCGCTGCGACCGTCGACTTCAAGGCAACTAACCCTAACCTTAACCATTGCCTAATCCTAGTGCCCTCCAGGTAGCGCTGCCTTGAAGTCGACGTTGGGGGCTTAAAACACCAAACACTGAACGTGTTTTGGTGGAACATTCGCACCCCGCAAAAGAAAACGCCACGTACAATATTAAATGAAGTTCGCTGTTCACACAATACAGTATTGTGAGTGATTTAAAGTCATTGTTAGAACTGTATTATTAAGTAGCCTACTCATATTAGTGCTGAGTATCGGCAAGTACCCAAATATTGTACTTGGTCTGAAAAAGCGGTATCGGTGCATCCCTACTTTAAGGCAACACCTGAGGTATTATGATTCTCCTGAGGCCCCATCTTGTAGAGGGAACCCAAGTTAAGATCTAGTTTTGAGGCCTTTATTATTTCAGTTTATATTAGGCATACATGGTACATTCCAAAATGAATTTATGCTTAATCCAAGGACCAAAAACAAAATAATTCATCATTACAGGCCAATGCATGGACAATGTAGAGTGGATGAAAAGGGGGGTCAATAGTGGCACAAATCTTATTTTTGCCCTGGGCTCGCATAGCTGGCTCATCTGGCTCTGAATAAGAATATAGGCTACTAGCGGCTGGAAAGCAGGCAAAACTAAGTATTTGCTTTAATTTTTAAAGTATTTAGACCCACATTATGTCAGAATTCACAATAGCACATGCTCCTTGTTCCTTTTTGCTGTGCCACAACAGTTCCACGTGTCAGTGAAGTCGATCTGGAACAGAGAAGGTGTGTAAACTGTATCTCACGGTTGAACTCATCGTTTATGCACTGCTGTTGGTGTAAAAAAAAAAAGAATAAGGGAAAAACGACAACAGATGTGCAGAGCAATCTGTTGAGGCTTTGGAGACTGGAAGAGAAATCCAATTTAAGTGTGTATACCGGAGATGCATTTTAACACCAGGTGTAAATGTAATCCAGCTAAATCAGAGCAGAGACACAAGCCAGATATGAGACACATGCTGGTGCCAGTTGGAGAGGAGGCCAGAGTTGGAAAAAGGGAGGATATCGAGGGATCATATCCATCCTTTTGTTATCCACCGCTGATCCGTTCACTGCTTAAGACAGAGAGCTGGCAGCCACATCCACAGGAAAGGAAGGGAGTGGAGAGTGAGGGAAGGAAGGCTCCTGAAGAATAGGAAGAGCTCCATCTAGTGGCGGGAAAAATCTGCAATTAATGCAAAAACACTGAACGCTAGAAAGAGAGAGAGAGGGGGGGGGGGCATACACTCTACTAATATAAGGCTGTGGCACAAACAAGATGTGAAATACAAAGACACTTTTTAATGCCGAAGTAAATAACTCAGTGTGTTTGTGAAAGTGCAAACCGTTGCTCACAACACACACCTACACCTTCTACACCTTTTTAATAGCAACCAATTACTCACCTTCACACCAGTTTCAGCCCCTGCTTTCTACACAAGCACATTCCAACACACACACACACACACACACACACACACACAACACACACACACACACCACCCTTACAAACAGCAATATAGAAGGTGTCAGGCGGGTTCACCTTGCCTGATGACAAACATGTCTTTATTAATATGGGAGGCAGCTTTTGTTAGCTGATTAATAAATCAGCAGTGGCAGCAATGTTTGTGTCTCTCTGGCAGGAGAAGTGTTTGTTTGGTAATCTATTAGGCGCTGTTGATGCAGTGCTGCATGGAGAAACGTATGCTGCATGGCAGGTTATAGGGTGCGGGCTAACGTTTGCCAAGTCGAGTGTTACTGTATCTTCTATTAAGAGGGCTTCTTGGCAAGTGTGACGCTGTGACTCAGGTGTGAGATTTAGTGCGCACACACACACACACAGTGTGAAGCAGATCCGTCACGCTGCCTCCCAGCTAGTGCTGATGTTGAAGCGGCACAGCTGATTATGTGTGACTTGGAGAATGAACAGAGTGTACTGTATCTGGAAGAGAGTGTGTATGTACAGCACCTGTCATTTAAGGATCAGTTCACCCAAATGACAAAAATGACATGCAGATAGCTGTTTTTGAGAAACAGATTGAGATGTCTGCCTATACTCCACTACAAACATATTTTTATATACAGGGGAATATATCTTCCACTGGTCCAATGATACCTGTTCTCAGGAAGTCTGAGTTTTTAAGAGTCACTGAGCCCCAGGGGCCAGTTAAAGAAAGCAGGTTTAGTGAAAACTCTGAGTTTGTTAACCCTGAGATGAGGGAAACTCTGGGTTTTCTGTTTCAGAAAGAGAGGTAACTTAACTTCAGAGTCAATTACTATGGTAACTGAGCCTGTGAACCTATTACCTATTATAACCTATGTGTCACATAATTTTTTTTTGCAAATGGCAGTTTTCTTTACAACATTGGTGATGCGGAGCATATTAATAAAGCCACTGTATGCAGAGCCGCCAGAAGAGTGTGACTCGCTCTGAAACGTTTTTTAAACATTTTTGTATTGTTCCCTGGACACAAACCAGTAAGAGCCATTAAAAAGGAGTTCCACAGTATTGCAGGTCAATGATGTAAACCCTTTCAAATACAATATTATGAATTATAATTCTGTTAATGATGGTGCTGCAGCCTCAGAATGGGATTAGTACTTTTTTGCCCGCAGTATTGCACCTAAATTAGATTCAATACCATTTCACCAGTAATATTAGGCTATACTTATGATTAAATATGATATACACTATATTGGAATATACGCAATTTTCTCCCACCAAATTCGCTCTTTTTTGCAGCAGCTGTTGTGTTGCTTTTTTAACTCGCTGTATGTGTGCATGAGTATTTCTGCCGACCCGTTTGTTTGTGGTTGTTACCATGGTGAATCATAGTATCATGGCTCCATTCATGCTGCCTTTTTATTCTGGTGGTGCACACGCATGAACATACTTTGAGTTGATTAAACCAACTCAAATCAGCTGTTCTGAAACCGAAAACTCAGAGTTTCCCATCTCAGGGTAAATCAACTCAGAGTTCAGGGTTAGACTCAGAGTTTGTTAAACCTCCTTCCTGAAACGGGCCCCAGGACTGCACAAACTTGCTATGGCTTCCGATAGATAAATTTAGCTGTGGCCCCCATGCGAAAATTCAAGTGAAGGCCACAGGAATTGTGACTCTTGCGTTCGGGGGCAAAGGAGGAAGTGGTGCGATCATGTTGTAGAGCGTCTAACCCTGAACTCTGAGTTCTTTCTTTCTTTCTTTCTTTCTTTCTTTCTTTCTTTCTTTATTTTGGATAGCCCCTTGAGATGTACCATCTCATTTTCAAGGGGGTCCTTTCAATCACTATTAGAAAATATCAGCCAGAGCCACACATGCTCAAAACATGACATTACACAATAACACATATACAAAGAAAACATCACAAAAAACAAACAAAAACAAACTCAACAAGACATCATTCACAGTATGCCCCCCCCCCCCCCCCCAGTCCACCACCTCCCCAAATTATACAATAAATTACAGGGTTACATTGACAGTAATAAGTAATAAGTCCTCATAAGCTGTTCACATAATAATA
This sequence comes from Perca fluviatilis, assembly GCF_010015445.1. Lineage (NCBI taxonomy): Eukaryota > Metazoa > Chordata > Actinopteri > Perciformes > Percidae > Perca > Perca fluviatilis. The sequence goes on along the minus strand of NC_053121.1, from coordinate 12,710,865 downwards.
CAGCATTATAATAATACAGCATTCAGATGAGCCCAAAAAGAAAACAAAATATCCTCAATTAAAACATGAACATGGTATCTTTAAATATAAAAATAATGCCACTTTAAATGAATGTAACGATGTAATAGATTTCAATGACAATGGGAGGTTATTCCAGTCCATATTTTATAAATTTAGATTCCATTCCATCAGGTCCAGCGCCAGTACTCAACTTCAATTTTGCTATAGTTTGATAAACATCTATAGGTGAAATCAGTTTAAAAGAAAAAAGATTTTGGGGCAGGGGATTTTTGAAAACTGCATGTGAATAAGGGGTCTCATTAGCTTGAGAGACTGCAACAAAATGTTCATTAAAAGTTTGTGTAATTATTGTGGGGTTCTGTATAATTTCCTTATTGATATTCAGTTGATTAATTCGCCCTGTTTTGTTACGGTTAGGTAAAATGTTAAGTTTATTCCAGAATTGTGTTGGATTCTTAAACTCTCTATTTAAGCTAGTTTTATAGTATTCTGACTTTGCATTCCTTGTTTTAGTTTTACTACTATTACGTAATAGTCTATATATTTCCCAATCGCTTTGGTTTCTAGTAAGACGGAATTTGGCCCAAACAACATCTCTTCTCTTAAACAGAGAAATCAGTTCTGAGTTAATCCAGGGAAGACCCTTTTACTCTGACTGTTTTAAGTGGAGCATGCTTATTGATCACATTCATAACCTCACTGTAAAAGAAGTCCCATGCGTCATTAACAGTAGGTATAAGCAAGAGGCGCTCCCAGTTAATATTGCCCATGTCATCATTAAAAAGGTCTACATCAAAATATTTACACTGTCTGAATGTTATATCTTTGGGGTGCGCTTTAGACATTTAAATTTTCCACACACAGTATATTACAGAGTGATCGCTTAAACAATCTGACATGACTCCAGAGGATAATATCCTTTCAGGGTTAGTTACAAGTATCCAATCTATTAATGTTGATGATTGTAAATTTACTCTGGTAGGTGTATTAATCAGTTGTGATAAATTCACACTACTAATTAGATTTCTGTCTCCTGCTGAAGATCGGTCAAACCAATTGCTATTAAAATCACCTAGAATTATACATTCATTATTGTTTTCTAAGGAGCTTAGGGTTGCCAATATATTCTTCATAGAGCCAGAAGGGGCTGAGGGCGGCCTGTATATATTTCCAATTATAAGTGTTTTATTTACATGTAATATTATATTAACAAAAACACATTCAAAATCAATTGGGCCAATTTTAGGGATAGAAAGCTGAGAACACAAATTGGAACACACATAAGTGACCACTCCACCACCTCTTGATCCTCTATCAACCCTGTATAACAGGTAACCATCCATTTCAACATCATTATTAGGCCACTATGTAGCCATGTTTCAGAGACTGTAATAATATCAGATTTATTATAATTTGCCCAGGCTCTTAAAAGATCTATTTTAGACATAAGGCTTCTAATATTTAAATGAATTATTTTAAGGCCTTTATAGGAATTAAAAGCCATCATTATTATAGAAACTTGCCATCAACAACAATAGGGTTAGGTGGTGAAAAAAGTGGGGAGCACACTGTACATTTAAAGACATGCATAACACAAAAACAAAACATAAAAAGCTAAACATGTATGTACTGTAAGATTACAATTTAGTGATGGAATAGATCCAGACTACTTTCACAAATATATCGATGCATTAATGAGCTAATCCATATATATTTACAGCAATTGTGACAGACAAAAAACAAATGGAGTTTACGTCACTCATTTATGGCAGCCAAAACTATGGGCTGCAAACAAAACAAGTATGTGATCATAAGCCCACATTCTTATCAAGGGGAAAATCAAAATCAGAACAAGAGACGCATGTTACTCTTTAATAACAAAAAGTTAACTCCGAATCAATCAGATGATCAGCCAGATATTCACTACTCACACTGACTTATGAAGAAGTTCAAATGTCATTGAAGTATTTCTCTGTATCCTCGGCACTAAGAGAGTTTTGTTTTACCGTCCACATCGACCTTCAAAGTGCATGGATACATGAGGGAGTACTTGCAGCCCACTCCACGTAGTTTCTTTTTTATAGTATCAAACTGTCTGCATCGTTTAACCAGATCAGCGCTGAAATCGGGATTAATATGAATCTGCGATCCCTTGTATACGAGCCCCTTTTTCTCCCTGGCCAAGCGCAGTATCTTAGACTTGTCCATGTAGTGCAGGAACTTGCCGATGATCGGTCGAGGTTTGTTTAATTTATTAGAATTATAAGACGGAGTACGATGAGCTCTTTTAATCATTGGAGTAACGGATAAATTGTCACTGCCAAGAAGGCCAAGTATCAGCTGGGTCAGAAACCCAATCACGTCAGCTTCTTCGCTCTTCTCAGGAACATTAATGAAACGGAGATTGTTTATACGGCTCCTGTTTTCAGCTTCATCCACCTTCTCTTTTAGGTAAGCATTCTCCTCATCCAATGTATGCACTCTTGTTGTTATCTACATTGTCCTCATTACTACTCACACGCAGCTCAAGCTCAGATATTTGGTCTCCAAGCGATGATAAAGCACCATGAATATTGTTGAGGCGTATCTGCAGTGGTTCGATTTTAGTGTCGATATGAGCAGTCATTTCAGCCTTGCTCTGTTGGATGGCCTCCCAGAATGTTTGTAAGGACATCTCAGCCATCTTGGAATTTGGGTTCAGTCAGTCAATCCTTTAAGGCTGTTCAGGATATATTAAACAACAATTAGAGCTTCAGATGTTCATACAATTGTTAAGTGAGTTGTTCTCTGTCAATTTAGGATTTGCATTCATTTGCAAGTCATATGATAAAAAATAAAGTAGTAGCCAGCGATCCTTCAGAGGCCAACTAGGCAGTTGCGGCCATCTTGCGTCATTGAGTTGATTTACCCTGAGATGGGAAACTATGAGTTTTCGGTTCCAGAACAGCTGATTTGAGTTGGTTCAATCAACTCAGAGTAGGTTCACAGAGTTAAGCGTGTGCACCACCACTATAAAAAGGCAGCATGAATGGAGCCATGATACTACGATTCACCATGGTAACAACCACAAACAAACTGGTCGGCGGAAATACTCATGCGCACATTTGTTTGAACATATTTCGTTAAAAAGAGAGAGAATTTGTGAAAATTGCTGCCAGAGTAAATGCGTAAGTTCCAATATAGTGTATTAATTTCATATTAAATCATGAATATAAGTGAAATGGAATTGAACCTATAATCTATTTCATTTAGGTGCAATCCTGCGGGCGAAAAAGTCCTAGGCCTACTAATCCCATTCTGAGGCTGCAGCACCATCATTAACAGAATTATAATTCATAATCTTTTATTTCAAAGGGTTTACATCACTCACCTGCAATACTGTGGAACTCCTTAATCGCTCTTACTGGTTTGTGTCTAGAGAACACGACAAAAACATTTAAAAAAACGTTTCAGAGCGAGTCACAATCTTGTGATGGCTTTACTAAAATGCCTCTGGGGGAATTTTTGGGTCTCAAAGTTAGCAAATCTGCAAAATTTGGTCTTGAGTGAAGTGAATTGCAGTTTGCAACTAGTCTTTTTGGTTTGGCGCACAACTAGGCGGGCCACAATGTACTGTGAACCTAAATAGATATGCGGGCGGGATAAAGATTTGCAAGGGGCCAGATTTGGCCCGCTGGTGTTGATTTTGACACGTTATAGAGCCACAAATTTACAGAGCTAGGAGATCAGGGTGGAGGGATGGGTCAACTAACATTGGACTCTGCCACGGGAGACCACTGACCATTTCCTGTTTCCTACAAACAAGTCAGCATTAGTTTCTTTTAACTATGATCATTCCCCAACCTTAACCAGTCGGTTATTTTTATAACCATATGAAGGTTCTTCTAACCTTAAAGGAACACGCCGACTTATTGGGAATTTAGCTTATTCACCGTAACCCCCAGAGTTAGACAAGTCGATACATACCCTTCTCATCTCCGTGCGTGCTGTAAAGCTGTCGGACGTCTCCAGCGGCTTCAGCCCATCACAGAACAGGCAGGTAAATGGTTCCAGTAATCCTACTGCTTCGAGTGCAGAATTGACGCTAATATAGTCCTTATTTATTGTTATGATTTGTAGAGTCACGTGTAAATAACGTATCATGCGACACAGCCATCTTCTAACCGGAACTATATTCTCGGCGGAAGAATATAGTACTTGGGCGAGTGATATGCGCGCAGCAAGCCTGTCTGAGAATATAGTTCCCGGTTTGTTTACCGGATAGAAGATGGCTGTGTCTCATGTTACGTTGTTTTTTGTACACGCTGTGACTCTACAAATCACAACATGTAAATAGGAACATGTTGGCGTTATTTTGGCACTTTTGGCACAATTCGGAGCAGTAGGCTAGTTGGAACCAGTTACCTGCAGGATCTGTGCTGGGCTAAGCTAATGCTGTAGCCCTCAGACAGGGTTACAGCACGCACGGAGATGAGAAGGGTATGTATCGACTTGTCTTACTCTCGGGGTTATGGTGAATAAGCTAAATTCCCAATAAGTCGGCGTGTTCCTTAGACATTTCCATAACCAAGTCGTTTTTGTGCCTATACCTACCTAACAATCCTTAACTATAGAGGTATAAGATCAAGAAACGGTTATGCTTTCTAAACATTGATTTGTTCCGATTTTGCAAGCACTGCCAAGCGGAGCTGTAGAGAGATATTGAACGGTTGGCCTCCACCCACACCTCCTTTCAGTGTTGTTAGATAAGGAGGCGAAAGATGAGGGATGCATGAATAAATTACAGCACAACCACGCTCTCCAATACCTTTCCAGTTGAAATACAAACACACCTGTGAGCATTTTAGCATTTTATTTTAGCAAATTCTTTTGGTTTCTGTTTTTTTTTTTTAGGATTATATTTTGGGCATTTTGGCCTTTAATCGATAGGACAGCTGTAGACAGGAAAGGGGGGAGAGAGATGGGTAAGACATGCAGCAAAGGGCCGCAGGTCGGAATCCAACCCTGGGCCTTGGTACATGGGGCGCACGCTCTACCAGGTGAGCTACTGGGGCACACCATTCTTTTAGTTTTAAGACCCCTAACTTTTACATTTGGTTTACTCTCACCGCTCTCGTCAGCAAATGTGAAAAAGTTTTGATAAACCCACACAATTAGGCCCTGTGCGAAATGACATGTATGTGATTTGGCAGGGTTGTGTATCATTTTCAAGGTTTTTGTTTCCTGTGTGCCTTTTTATCCCTCTCGTAAAGACAGATATGGGAACGTGGGGGGCTGTGGACACCGCCTTTCATGGCAACCTAGTCTGGACCACTGTCCGACCGGAGACCTGCGTCCCCGAGTCAACGCGCTTCCTGCGGCTTCGTCCAAGGGCTGGCGGTGCTGTGGCCTCACCCTGGCCATCCTCCGCACGCCTCAGGGTACAGATATGTCCGTAAATTGAAGTAAAAGCAGTCTTTGTTTATCCTGTGCGAATGTGCCACACGAAAGTCAGCTGTTGGGGAGCGGGGTAATTTCTAAATCACACAAGGTCCCCAGATGATCCTAACCCTGTGGGAATAGGGCTATTGTGTATGGCTCAGGATGGACAGTTTGAAAAAAAGATCAAAATCGGTAGAACCAGAGGGTCGTTTAATTCCACACATACTTCTATCTTGTCTACCTACATTACCCACAGTGCAACTCGACTGCATGTAGTTAAGTCAGAGATTCAGGTGTTTTATGCTACAGCGGAGATAAGCAGCGGGCTACAGAGATCTGGTAAGTTCCCTTCTTTATAACTTCACACCTCCAGATTCTTTTCATTTTCAAACGTGTGGTCTTCAGACCCAACTGACTCAGGTGACATCACTCGAGGACATTTCCCAGACTTCACACAGCTCCCTCTGGGGACACAAAATTCTTCATACAACCTGTCCACGTATGCAACAGAACTCCCCAACACCTGGAAACAGAATTTGGTAAATGTAAAACTGTTGGTTTCCCAAATATATTCCAAGTATTATTCCAGATATTCCCAGGTGCATACATTTTTTTTTTATGTTTTTTACCTGTTATATATTTTAGGAGTTAAAATTGTTTATATTATTTTTCAAAATGATTATTATTATCATTACAGTTTATCTAGCTATTGCAGAATGCCACAAACATGGCTGATGTGTCCTTCAAGGCTTGTTTTCTCTGTAATCCAAGGCTTATATTTTGAACCCCCCTCTCTCTCTCTCTCTCTCTCTCTCTCTCTCTCTCTCTCACACACACACTGTACATCTAAGGTTAGAAAAGATTAACCCCCTGCACACATAGACTTCCATCATCTTTGTATGTTTGACACACTCTCTCTCACACACACACCCACACAAACAGTGTTATCAGGCCAATCTGCTGTGGTGCAGCCCCAGTGTGTCCAAAGATAGTAGCCAGCAACCCAGCAAGGTGTTTACTGCCATATACAGAGAGATAAAACTGGTTTAGTGAGCCCTAACACACACACACACACACACACACACACACACACACACACACACACACACACAACACACACACACACACACACTCTGGTGCATCAAAGCAGATACATACTGGACACAATGCTGCAATGTGTGTTTAGGCCGTGACACACACACACACACACGCCATTACACAAAATGTGTGACACCAAACAATCGAGAAATCAAAAATGCTAACACTCAAAATGGAGGACACAAAAAGATAAAGACATTCACACACAAACACTAAGATAATAAGACATTCACTTACACAAACACACACACACACACACACACACACACAGCAGCTATTGTTCAGCTGTTGGTCCATTATCTAACCACTGCCAGCCCTTCTCATCTGTGTGTGTGTGTGTGTGTGTGTGTGTGTGTGTGTGTGTGTGTGTGTGTGTGTGTGTGTGTGTGTGTGTGTTTGGACAGCACACCTCCCACTGTGGCTATAAGCTTTCTGTCACACTACATTGCTGCCACATTTACTCCACACACACACACACACACACACACACACACACACACACAAAATGCAATTATACACAACACAGCTATGGTTGCAGCCATAACCAAGTGAAAAATAAATTCTGGTAGTATTGCTTGGATAACAGGAGCGTATTGTCTTGAAAACAAAAAGCAGCTTTGCGAGAGGTGGAAACCAATGTGAAAACAAGAGTGATCAAAGTCTAGATCTAGCGTCAGATTTATGCCAAATGTACTAAGTGTGATAAAACATGCTCACAAGCAAATTATATATTATTTCATATACGCAGATATTAACTACCACTCACACGATATAAGTTCCTGCACACCAATTCAACAGCCGAGGGTTGTACAGGTAGCTGTGATCGAGAAACAAAGACATAGGGCAGCTTGTTCTCATGTAAAGTTAAGCACTGTAATTTCTAAGTATTCCATGTTTAGTTTTTTTTGCTGTATGCACCCCCAATGACTGCTACTGTATAAGAACGTGGCTGGCTGCGTACAGGTGCCCTAAACTTTCATCGCTGCATAACGCTCACTTTTGGTCGCCTAAACTTGCCGCCGCTGAAACGACCGGCAGCTCGCGGTACTCTGTACCCGACTCAAAGTCACCTATTCTTGGGTAACTGAACCACCAACTACAGCTAATACGACGGAGCATCGTGCAGAGCTCTGTAGGCTAAACACATCTACTAACTGCCGCTGATACGACCGAGCTGTGATGGAGGTCTGTAGCTGAGTCAAGAAGCTCATGGTGCGTTCTTTTTGTCTTGTAATCGCAACTAGTAGCTCGAGTGTGACGTCACATCCATGTCGGAAAACAAGTTACCGTGGGTTGTTGCGTTCTTTTTGTCACACAATACTACGAGTTGGAGAAAAGATGGATTTTTGTAACATTTTTAGTAACATTTAGGATTCTATTCACCCAGTTATTGACATATTACACAACTATATTTCACAGTTTGATACATGAAAATTACGTTTTGATTAACGTTAACGTTAGGCTACTGCTCTGCTTTCTGCTCAAGGCTCGGCTTAAAGCCATTGTTGTCATATAGCAACCGAGCGTCTCAGCTGCACAAGCTACAAAAAAAACTAATCAGGCGGTATTTAACTCCTAATAAGACTGTAGCGACATGCCTATAGGTAGCAGTATACAGTGCGTGTAAAATTCTTCATTTGGTTACAACAAAGACAAAAGTGCTTAAAACTGTAGAAAACCACAATGTTTACTACGTGTGATGCACGACGTAGCCATCTTTGAAAGTGAGCTCGGGGTCCTCTGAGTTCAGACGACTTGACGAGTTGTAAATACGACCTCGGGGGCGTTCTTTTTGCAACTTCCGGGTCGTAACTCCGGAAAACAACTCGTAAAACGACTTCGGTGGACAAAAAGAACGCACCATCAGTAGCGGCTTACAGCTGGAACACACAAGGCGCTTAAGTGTCGCGTAGCGTAAATACGTGCCTGATCGTGCGCCTGGCCATTTATACCGGAAGCGAATGTTCTGCGCGCCGGTCACAAAGCGATCCTTCTCCTCTCTCTCTCTCTGATAGAAAGAGACAGGATGAGTGGGGAAAACTGTGGATATGTAACCTATATGTGGCTGTGTGTGTCTGTCTGTCTGTCTCTCTGTAGGTCTGTCTCTCTGTGTCTCGCTATAAGAAGTCAAGACAACCAAAATCACCTAAAACTTAAGCGTTTTATTTTGAATGCGTTTTATTTTTGTAAAGCATCCGGCTGCACTGTGGCCTTCCTGTATGTGATTACCTGCCTGGCTTGACACATTCATTCACATCTCGCGCAAGAAATAGAGAAGACGCTGAAACTATTGATGCAGCGCGCCGGCCGACGCAGACACTATGCAGACGCCACGCAGACGCTATGCACCCGGTGTGAACGGACGGATTGGATAACATGGGAGCCGAAATAAAAATAGTTGCGCTACGCTGCTATACGCGGCGCTTACGCGCCCGGTGTGTTCCAGCTGTTAAACAACTAGAAACTGCTGCTCGGCGTCATGGAGCTCGTAGTCGCTGGTCTCATAGTTTCTTATGATATCTTACATTTTGGTATGCATGCATTTTCGTACAATATCATATGAACCCATTCATGAGAATGCATTGCATAGGGAGAGGCAAAGAATGGCAACTGCATGTATAGAACTAAGCTAGGGTGACCAGACGTCCCGGTTTGACCGGGACAGTCCCCATTTGACCGGGACAGTCCCGATTTTCAATTGTTTGTCCCGAGTCCCGACAAAAGCCTGTCGGGACGCTAAAATGTCCCGGTTTACACCAGGAGCGGAGTCAGACGATTTTGCCGGGTCTTCAGCTCCGAATTTTTTGATTTTAGCCCCGAATGTAACTTTGTCCAGTTTATTTTTCCGAGGCGAATAGAACGGGCAGCTACGTGCGGAGTCCGACCATGCTGTATTTGTTGCTATCACCTAGCAGTTTTGGGAGGAATCACAGCCAAATCAGTGTAATACATTGATGCCATCAACACAAAGTTTAGGAGCGCAATGCTAATGATTTAGTTTGAAGTTCTTGTGACATGACTTTTCCAGTCTATGGTTCAGACTCAGACACACGGAGCTCTGAAGCAGACCTGCTTGTGTCCACTCAGGTTTATGGACGCGCTCAGCTGTGGACATGCTGCGGTAGATGTGTTGCATTTGTGCTCCGTGTATTTCTGTAGTTTCCGTTTTCCACCTCCGACATAGAGCAGCGTTCAGTTACTTCTCTAGCTAAACTATTTGTCTCATTCAGAGACCCAAACGGGTCTCTGTGTCTGTCAGGAGGTCTGAGATCTGCCGTATCAGCAGAGCAGTCACGTAATGCACAGCAGACTATGGTGCAGGTATAGATTAGTTTATGAAATATAGTGACTTTATTCTTGTAATAGCCTACTAACCTAACTTTATTTTTCTCAAAATGTCACGACTCATCGTCTCCTCCAAATCACAGAGAACACAGATATACTGTATTTTGAAGGTGCACAAAGTTTTGGACATGAGCAGAAATCTTGCTCAAACACATCTGAAATATTACAGTCCAGGAGTCTATTATAAATTAAAATGAATTAATGTTTCATTGAGGTGAATATTTGTCATATGCACATTTAAGAAGGTTACTTCCTCACCAAAAGACGCCAAACAGGAGGGAGGAGTAAATGATGCCTAGGCGACAGATATTTGCAGGTTGCTATATTGTTGGTGTTATTGGAATAAATAACTCTTCAAAGAATCTTTTTTGGAAAAAATCTCAACATAAATCTCACACTAAACTGAAAAAGGCTGTTGCTGCAATTTTGTTAATTTTACAGGAAAAAACACTTATTAGATGAGTAGCCTACGATCAAAATAATGAAGTTACTGTCTGTGTATATGTCTGACCTGGGCTGGCACATGTTCACATTAAAAAGTGTGTGCGTGAATGAGCACTACGGTCACATGCAAAGTGTCCCGGTTTTAGCTCCGGGAAATCTGGTCACCCTAAACTAAGCAGCAAGCGGACAGAGCAGCCACAGCACGCCAGCGAGCATCTGCTTGGCGAGCGATGGATGGTTTACACACCCTTTCACAGGTTAAATGTCAAAGTTGATATCTGCTCATGCAAATCAACCTGATTTTTGACAAAACCAAAAGGAGTCTCTGGCCCTCCAGCCCACCCTTGGCCCATAAAATAAATGTAATAAAAAAAAACTATTCCTCTATTTTCTATTGTCTCAATGTATCACTTGAAGTAGTTCAGCATTCATCAGCATTGATGAAGTTCATGTACTCGCATGATTATTGCACTTTTTGGGTTGTAGCCACATGGTTGAATGCACTTATTGTAAGTCACTTTTGATAAAAGTGTCAGCTAAATAAATGTAATGAGGAGAGTGGTAGGATGAGGAATTGGTTTAGTGCTGTCACTATACAGAAGTTGTGTGCAGAAAGCATATCCCGCTGCCACCAGAGGAGAGAAGACAAAATCAATGTGTCCAAAATGACTGCTTCAGTATCTCAACAAGATGAATGGCCTTAATCAATTAGATGGTTGCTGCTGCCGTTGGTTGTTGAGCCAATCGATACTAAACTGATAATGGCAGCATACACACACACGATACATGTGCACACGCACCCTCAACGACAATGCATTAAATCTCACATTCTGCATAAACACTGGCGCTGACACACACGATAACACATCTCAAACATACACACATACGGTGTATCAGTGTATCCATGACAAAAGTAACATTGGTGGTTTCATTCCTGCTGTGTGATGGACCCACGAAAGAATTCCATGAAACGAACACGGCCCCAAAAATTCCATGATGGGCCCACGGAAGAATTCCGTGAAATGAACACGGCCCCTTAAGTTAAGGAAAAGGTCATGGGTGGGTTTACGTTTCCATGACACGCAGGATAACAACGGGACGGTTGGGTTTAGGAAAAGAAGAACGGGACGGTTGGGTTTAGTAAAAGAAGGAAGCGACGGTTGGGTTTAGTAAAAGAAGGACGCGACGGTTGGGTTTAGGAATAGAAGGACGGGACGGTTGGATTTAGTAAAAGGAGGACGCGACGGTTGGGTTTAGGAATAGAAGGACGGGACGGTTGGGTTTAGTAAAAGGAGGACGCGATGGTTGGGTTTAGGAATAGAAGGACGCGATGGTTGGGTTTAGGAATAGAAGAACGGGACGGTTGGGTTTAGTAAAAGAAGGAATTGACTTTACATTGGCATTGTTTTCCGTGGTGGCCACACGGAATTTTCACACATTCCGTGCCATCACCACGTAATGCGGTGTTAACAGTTTGTGATCATTTCACGTAATTCTGTGAGACCAGGTAGGTAGTTACAGTGAGATTATTAGCATCTTCAGAGTTGGTGAGTTTATAAGGGGTGCCATCTTCTTTTACAGTCTGAAGGTGTGCATTTGAAAATGCCATAAAGAGTGTTCTTTACTGGTTATGGTAAGTTTTAAGTCTTGGTAGTGAAGTTAAATCATGTGAACATTGTCAACAATCAATGGGTGTGCTCCCTCCAGCACCAAACAGGAAGCAGCAAACTGCTAGAGCCAGTTTTGTTTATGGTTTCTACGGCGCCATGCTAAGCTAAACACTAAAGAGGTAAAGTCAACAATTTTCAACCCTTCTGAAGCGAGTCATCCAAGCGGGAGTTTTACCGGCGGATAAACAGAACAGAAACTGAATATCTGCAGACTTTGAAGTTACCAGCTAACGCTAGCGGTAGTTAGCCAGCTTCATTACGATCACATCATCATGTGGACGCACCAACAGTTTTGTTGTCATTACTTTGAATTCCTCATGGGGGAAGCAGAAACTACGCACTATCACTTTAAATAATGGTAAGATAATGGTGTTAAACAGGTCTTTAAAAAAAGTCTTAAATTTTGACTTGGTGAAACCTGCAGAAACTCTGCTATATAGGTGGAAATCCTGGAAGGTGGGGAGTGCAGGTTGGAAGTGGCTGGAGACTGGGTGTGAGGAACAGGACACGGAGACAGGATCAGATAAAGCAGAGAACAAGGTAATAAAGAAATTATTCCTGCGGGGAGCCGAGGCAGTATACCACTGTGGGTAAACGGACGATCTAGCAAAGAGTGGAGATCTGAACCAGGCTTTTATACAGAGTTAATTGAAGGAGGCTTGATTGCAGACTACTGGCAGGTGTGTGGTGACCTCAGCTCCGCCCAGCTCCAGACAAACACACACAAGCTGTGTTCCAAACCGTTTCCTATCACTGCTGCGTTCTGACCAACTGGCAATTTTGGAAGTCTTTTTTTTATTACTGAAACTGAAATATATGTCAATCTACAAATAAAACAGCAAAAACAAGTTCACTTACCAGTGTCCCTACCATACAAATGCCTACATGCAAAATTGGCATTCTGATCGTATACAGTAATTCATTTTTGCTCATTCAGCTGTTTTTCTGCATTGAATTATGGGGCTATAATGTATCAATGGGCTGGTTTGAGATGAGCCAGGCCTGTGCAGAAATGATCATCGGCAATCACCACACGATGCATGTCAGTGGTATTTCTATCCGTTTTGATCACGACTCATGGTGACTTCAGCAACAGTAACTTCACCAGATCAAGGCTGTAATGTTTAGAGACAGACGCTGTAGCTGCTCCTCACTATACCTTACCACATTAGAGCATTATATGTACAGTCTGATTATGCATGAGTTCTTCTATCAAGGAAACGTGTGTCTTGTCTTTCTGCTTTTTCTTTCCCCGTGGATGTCAGAAGCAGAATGAGTTTAATACCACAGTAGTACTACATGGAAAAAACAAAGCTTTAGTGCGTAACTTTTTGATATTAATGAAATTAATGAGATAATTTAGACTAACAGCTCCACACAACTCTCTGTGTATTTCGCAGTATGGCTATGTTCAGACGATTGTGGCAACTTTCCCACGCAGAAATTCAAGTGAAGGTAATTACCTCCTCTGAAGAGTCCATGTTTTTTTAATCCTCCGTGTCCTCCTTGGCTACTAGCAACTGCGTGGAGGAGGGGGGGCTGTGCGCAATAGCGGAAGGCTGTATCATGTGGACGCGTAGACAGTTTTGTTGTCATTACTTGGAATTCCTCATGGGGGAAACAGAAACTACACACTATAACTTTACGAGTCAGTGTCAGTGGGGGTCCTGGGCTTTGTTGGTGAAGCTGACTGCAGAGGGAAGGGAAACTGTCGTGAGGTTTTGGTCCTGATGGACCGCAGCCTCCTGTCAGAGGGGGAAAGGTTCCAGTGATGGAAGTATTCAGATCCTTTACTTACACAAAATAACAAAAATACTAATACCACACTGTAAAAATACTCTGTTACAAGGAAAAGTCCTGCATTGAAAATGTTACTTAAGTAAAAGTATGTAAGTATCATCAGGAAAATGTATTAAAAGTAAAGAAACATCCCATTTTAGAAAGTGTAAAGGATCCAAACAGTTGTGTGTTTAATGGTCTAATCATTTCAGCTGGACTTGTAGGCAGTTACATTGTTGGCTAGTTTCATTTAAAATAAAACATCAGATTTTATAAACTACATGTGTTTTGTCTGCAGAAATCTTTTTTTGTAAAGTAACTAGTAACTAAAGCTGTCAGATTGAATGTAGTGGAGTAAAAAGTACAATATTTCTCTCTGAAATGTAGCGGAGTAGAAGTAGAAAGTGGCATGAAAAGAAAAGACTCAAGTAAAGTACAAGTACCTCAACAATTGTTCTCAAGCACAGTACTTGAGTAAATGTACTTAGTTACATTCCACCACTGAAAGGTTCAAACAGTAGGGTGAGAGGGGATCCTCAGCATCCTGGAGGTGTACAGGTCCCAGAGAGACGGCAGATTGCAGCCAATCACCTTCTCAGCAGCGGATGATACGCCGCACTCTGCCCTTGTCCTTAGCAGTGGCAGCAGCGTACCAGATGGTGATGGAGCAGCTGAGAATGGACTCGATGGCAGTGTAGAAGTGCACCATCATGGTCTTTGACAGGTTGAACTTCTTCAGCTGCCGCAGGAAGTACATCCTCTCTGAGGATATTTTGACTTAAATTTCTTTATTTCAGGATTTCATGTTGGTTGTAAAATGATTTAATAGATATGAAGGCTAAAGAGCAGTCTAGAATGATAAATCGTGAGATTAGAATTATAAGGTTCTATCTCCACTTTTGGCCGAAATTGAGTTTTTGACATAATTTGATCCCTTAGGTGTTTATTAATGCCTGTGTGGTGTTATTTATGTAAAAAAATATTTTCTTAGTTAGTTATTAATAAAATAAAAAGGTTCCATCTCACAAAATAGCTGGGATGTAAAGACTTTGATGCTCAATATCTCAGAACTACCCTAAACGGAGATAGAACCTTATAATTCTCAGCTCACGAAATGGTATTTCAACACCCTATTTACACAACATCGTGTAAACAACTTTTTGTTGGTGGTTAAGTAAATGCTGAGGGCTATTTCACAAAACCTAGATAGCGGATTAAGCCGGGATTTCCCAGTTATCCTGGATGATTTTAGCCTTGACTCGGTTTCATGAAAGCAATTTACCATGGAGATTTATTCAGTGTAGCTAGTACAGCCAGGCTTGATTCATCCTGGTGCCCCCCTTTCTGTTCACTCAGCAGTCACTCCGAACATGTGTTTTTAATGAAGTCATAAGTAGGGATGGGCATTCGATTAAATTTTCTTAGTCGATTGAAGGGAGAATTAACGATCGACTATCGATTAATCATTCATATTTTTATATTAAAATTAATTATTTAACTTTTTATAAGTAAAAAATGCAATGAAAATACAAAAATAAAGCGTGTTTTTCCTTGATGCGATCTTAATTACAAGAAGAAGAACTTGTGGCAGTTAAACTGGAGGTTATAGATATAAATTATAGATATATGCGCTGCGGTGTGGTGCTCTGAAGCAAAAGAACCTGCAGCTGCGAGCCGACGTTCTTAAACAGAGACCGTTGTTTGTTCCAAAATAATAAATAAAAAGAATCATGTTAAATAATAACTTAACCAAAAACATAATAATAGTAGGCTGACAGGTTTTGTCAAAATGTAACTCAAAACTATCCAAAGCACGGACAAAGCCTAATAACAAAATAACCAGTAGGCTAACTCAGATACAACTTCTGCACCAGTCTACTGATTTTTGTTGAGAAAGATAAGCATGTTGACATGATCTGGGGTCAGACGCGACCGCTACCTGGTGACCGTCAGTCCAGCCGCCAAAAACACCCGCGTTGCCAGGATGCACAGGTACCTCCGCGCTAACTTGGCCAGCCCGGGGAACCTTATTTCGTTCTTCGTAGTGAGTTTCTACCAGTCTGGTGATGGTACGTCGTGACGGAATGTGATATGCTGGTTCCAATATCCATGTCAATGAACTTGCAGGTCCCTTGGGTAATTTTCTCTGCTCGTTGTGCATCGCAGCTCCTCCATGCTAACGCCGAGTTTATGCTAGGTTGAGACTGAGAGCAGGATGCACCGCGGCCGCCACCGACATTAACCAGGCTCGGATACACTTTGTTTAGTGGTAGGCTACATCATTTGAGTCGTGGCCGTGTTGTACTTATACACGGCATCTCAGTGTTTGCAGTAAACTAAGTCATTTTTTTAAATCAAAATGGTCCCACGCCACACTTCGCCTTGTCCTCTTCATGATTACTTTTGAAATCAAAACGGAAACTCGCAGCCAGGTAACTGAGTATGGAGTCAAATATAAAGTGTTTAATTGCTGCCACACTGTGAAATTCATTTCATTGCTTCAAGACTCACACTATGCAACGCAACCAGCATTAGTTTCATCGATAACAAATTAACGTGATCGATGAAAATTTTAATAATCAATTATCGATCGTCAAGTAATCATGCCCATCCCTAGTCATAAGAGCCATAATATATAAAGTGCTATACACGTGTGTTTCTATAATTGGCAACAATGGCAGACTGGTCAGAGACCAATACCTCGGTAATTATTCTAGTTGATTTATTGCTTTTTTTATGTATTCTTTTTTTTAAATATTCTTTTTTGGGGCATTTTCAGACATTATTTGATAGGACATATGAAGATATGAAAGGGGAGAGAGAGGTGGAATGACATGAAGTAAATGGCTGAAGGATGGAAGTGAACATGCGGCCGCTAAGGCAACGAATGAGCCTCTGTACATGGGGGCACATGCTCAACCAGGTGAGCTACCCAGGCGCCCCTTTAGGTATTCTTTAACAATAAAGGACCGTGTTTGTTCATCTTCAATTTGGCATTCTTTACACACAATTTCTGTTCTGTCCAGTGAACTGGGACTATAATTTGGAAGGATTGTGCAATTATAAAAACATATCATAATTGTACAGTCCTCCCAAATTATAGTCTTAGTTCACTGGCCCAGTAACTATATAGTGTAGGCTACTGTACAATCATGAAACAACAGGGAGGACACCTCAATGTGTTTGACCTTTTATTTTGCTGGGGACGAATTAATTCATTCCCTTTATAGTTTCTAGATTTCAGAGTCCAATTTCTTTCTCTCGTGTCTTACTTCTTATCTCCATATATACGAGGAAGCAAAGCGTATAATATGTAAAGAAGGAAACTCGGCTGCTGTAATAAAACTGTGAGAAAAAAAAATATGACAGACAATAGCGGACCGACTGAATAAATATATATATATACTTGACAGATACATGTTTAAATAATACTTTGTAGAAAAATAGTTCCAATAATTTGCAGCAACCTTTGCACAAAATTAGCTGTGTTGTTGATGATTTGTGATGTGTTAATTCTTTTTATTATATTTTTGTTATATATTTTTATTATGTTATGTTTAAAGGCTTTATTGGCGAGACAAAGGCAATGCTCCTGTCCTGGAGGGACAATAAAGTGTAGTTTATCTAGCTATTTATTTATTTTGTATTCCGTTCTATATTTAGTTTGATTTTTGTCTTTTTTAGGTTATACATTTTGTGATGTTGACCCGGTGGGACAGACGGTAATACCCTGGGTGTGCTGATCCTCAGCTGCTGAGAGTGGGCTGGATTTATTCCCTGCAGGCTGTCCCAGAAAGCTGCAGGGTGGTGGTTTCTCCTCCAGGGGGCTCTGTCTGGTTGTCTGCTCCTGCTACTCTCTGGTTCCATAGCACGGTTGGTGCTGCTAGTATTGGTGAATAAATGAATGAATGAATGAATCATATTTAATTATTGTGTCATGCAGAGGAAGAAGTATTTAAATCCTATTCTTAAGTAAAAGTACTAATACCTCACTGCAAAAATACTGTGCATTGAAAATGTTACTTAAGTAAAAGCATGTAAGTGTCATCAGGAAAATGTAGTTAACATATTAAAAGTAAAAGTACTTGAGTAAATGTAGTTGGTTACGTTCCAACACTGTTGTCATGCATAAAAGAAAATAATTGCCCAGCCCACATAGACTTACAAGACATCATTATTAACAGCAAGGGTACCAGATACCAGAATAGCAAGAAAAATGACATATATTGAACAACCTTGTCGTTTTTTCCCATGCTTTAGAGACAAAGGCCGCCAACTTATGTAGCGCTAATTTAAACAACCACTCCATTTTGTCGTCATCAGTACACCAAAACGGATTTTGAACAGACATTTCATGTAAGATAGGTGCTCCTAACTCATCATAATAAGGACCTCATTCTCAACGTCTACTAATTCACATACACTGTAAGAAAACAATCTGTAGAATAAACAAATTACCAGTACCTTTTCCTTTTTTTTTTTACAGACATTTCTGTTCATCCAAAAATGGAAGAATTTTCAAAATTTCAAGTATATCATCTGTACCTTTAACAGACATTTCTGTTAATCCACAAAATATATTTTCCCTTATTTCTAATGACTTTTCTAACAGTGTAGTTTCGCACAACCCTTTTATCTTCTTATCTACCAACTTCAAGGGCAACCAGTGGTAGTGGTGATGTGGGTGGTAGGAGCTGGGTGCTGGGTTTACAGTGCACATGGTGAGCCTCTAGGTGTCGCCCATCATCTAGCTGTTAAGGCAACAGAGGAGGGCGGTGACTCCATCTAATCCAACCCCCTCCTTGCAACTCCCTGTCTCTCTCCACAGCAGCTATTTCCGTCTGCTTCCACAGCAACTTTCTCCCATCAGCCACCGCACATCCAAGTTATGATCCTTTTGTTTTTGTGAATTCAAGTGGCTCTGAGATTGCTGACAGAATGCGGAGCTCTCTGTGTTCTTCTGGGCTGAGACAACAATCCTGGCTATAGCAAGTCATTTAGTGTTTGTGGAAATGCTTCAAAGCTTCCGCAGCAGGAGCGTGTCGCACAAATTGCAAACACTGACAAGAACCCAAATTTGCTGATATGGAGATGAAGAGTGAGGGGTTTAGTGAAGGGTAAACCTGCCTTGTTCTGTTCATCCACAGTGTGTTCATAGATCTTTTCGAGCTTCATGATATAGAGCAGGGGGCATCAAAGTTTTTTAAGCCAAGGACCCCTGAACTCACAGATAGATGGATCAAGGACCCCGTACTGCATATATTGTATACAATTAAGTTGCATATTAAACTGGGCCTAGTGCAAAGAATACAAAGATATTAAAATAAAAAAAAAACTGTATGATTTTATAAATCATGTTTTATTGGTAAATGTGGCACAGTGATGTTAGATCTTTAGGAATAACTGTATGTGAATGACTACCTTACCTATAGGCTAGTAAACCTAACATCAATGTGTTTTTTCATAAAAAGACTGAATTATTTTTGCTTATAATAATAGGTTGGATTCATGTTAAGACATTTTCATTTTTGAAAAAATCTTTCAAAAGAATTAACAATAATTTGGAGGCCCCCCTGCAGTAACTATGAGGACCCCCCTCCCCCAGGGGTCCCGGACCCCCCCGTCACAATGTATGATAAACAAGACTTGGGTTGCAGCTAATGACTGTGTTCAGTTATATAGTTATTTGTTTAGTTAATTAGTCTATGAAATGTAAAAACAAAACAGTTAAAAAAAAAAAGTCTATTAAAAACTCCCAGAGCCCAAAGTGACATCATCAAATGTCTAGTCCAAAACCCATAAATATTCAATTTACAATTAGCAGCAAATACTGATATTTGAGAAACCAGAAGCGGAGAATCATTCACATTTTCGAAATGTGTTAATTTTTTATTCATTACTGACACAATTAAATGATTATCTAAATTGTTATTGATTGGTTTTCTGAATAATCCGTAAATTGCCTAAATGTTGCATAACTGCACATGCAAGTTAATTAATTCTTCCCCTAGCCAACATTTTGTCTTCATTGGTAATGCATTGAAATATTGGCCTGATATGCCGATTTTATGACTATTTACTTGAAATCTTTTACATGGACCTGATGTGTTGTGTATTATTTGACTTCGTACTTCAATGAAATTGTAAGCAGTAGTTGACAAACCAGTCTATTTAAATGCATGCATCCTCTATTTTCTATCTTCACGTTTGACTCCTTTTTGGAGAGGTTGTTGCAGCCTGTGGTGCCACTATTCAAATGTGGTTACATATTGTGAGTTTGATGCCTGATTAATAGGATTGGGCAATGAGAACCGGTTCCAACTTGGAATCGTTTCAAAAATTATGATTCCAATGGAATCGTTCCTTTATTGGAATCGTTTGGAAAATGTAGTTTCGAGTTTTCGCGTTGCAGCCATGGAGCATGGTACGTGGCGCTCTAAAGCATGGCTGAAAAAGCCCGGTAAAAATGTAAGTCACTATTGAATCAAAATAAAAATGTCCTTTTATCTGTGAAATAAGCACGGGACGCGTTTCAACTCCACCCCTCAAAGAATCAGAATCAGAATCGACAAGAACCAGAATCAAAAGGAAGAATCGGATTTGGAATCAGAATTGTTAAAATTATGCCCAGCCCATGTTAAACCTAAATTGGATAGTTTCTGTCGCCCCCATGAGGAATTCTAAGTAATGAGAACAAAACTATGGCCCGTCCACATGATACAAGCCTTCCGTGACCTCGCAGGATCATAAAAACATGATGGACTCTTCAGAAGAGGTAATTATCTTCACTCGAGTTTCTGGGCGCGAAAGTCGCCGGACGACACAACATTTTCTGAATATAGCCTACTGAGAAGTATGAGAACTGAGAGTTGCGTGGAGCTGATAGTCTTAATTAGCTTTGTAGCAACTCATTTGGTAATGGCTTGAATGTAACGGACGTTTATTGATAGCATATCAAGTTACGCACGAGAGCTTAAGGGGAGACACCACAGGTGAATTGAGTTGATTACTTAAAATTAAGACAATAATTTTTTGTATTACAAGTTTTGTGAACTTTTATGTTTAATTATGCAAATAAGGCATTGTCTTATTAAATATGTGCTAATTTGCATAAATAATGGTGTTGCAATACAAAAAACTTTTTTACACTTCAACTCCTTTTAGAGTGAAGTCTTGTTCATGTGAGATCATACATATACACTTTCTTGGTTATACAACACAAAATAATATAGAAGCTCCCAGTACCACAACAAAACTCAAATACAGTATAAACCACAGACACCGGAATAATATTTGTGTATTATTTTTATTTGTGTACTGTCCCCTTCCCCCACAATAATCCACAAAGACACATTCCATTAATTCACTGATATATTCATGTATACATATCATAGTGACAAATAAAAAAGAATCACAATACAAAAGACAATTTAAATATGTAGAATGTCGATCGCATGTCAAAGTCTTGATTCAACTTTTTTTTTTACTCAACATGCATTCAAAATATAAAAAATAGACTTTTTATGTTAAGTTTATATACACTTTTTTTTATAAATATAAGTATACAAATGTATTTTTAAAATACAAAGATAAATACAGTCACATAGTGTACATTGTGTACTTAACCAGCAATTACAAACAATTTTTTTTTGGATATTTAGCATTCACAAAACACAATTATTACATTAGAAATGCAACTTTAACGACAATTGCGGGTCTTGTTTTTTGCCTTCATTTTCCTCGTCCTTCTCTTTGCCACCCATAGATCCTCACTTTTTATTGGGAAGTAAAGGAAACAGTCAGTGGGGTGGTGAATAAATAAAAGAGGATACGAAACAGGAAGTCTAGCTCTGCCGGACATCCTGTAAGAGTTTGTTGATCTCGGCTACCAGCTCGCTGGCGTCCACCAGCTCGTGTCGGCTGTCGCTGCGTTTGCCCTGAAAGTGGCTGAGCACAGAGTCAAAATCGTCCTCCTCGTAGTTCTCTGGGATCTCCTCCATGGCCGGCAGCCACTTGGAGGAGGGACCGGGGAGCGCCACCGGCACTGGCACAGGCGCGGGGGACGGCTGCACCAGAGTGGGGCTGACCAGTGCCGTGAGAAGGGGGCTGTTGTGGGTTTTGGGGGTGTGGCCGCTGTTCTGGGGGCTGTTTTTGGGTGCCTGCAAGCCCTTGTGGCTGCTGCTCTGGGAGCCGAGCTTGGTGCTGGGTTTCAGGGTGTGGTAGCTGCCCCCCTGGTGGTGGCCAGATGGGCCGATGCTGCTGCCCGGGTTCTGAAAGTGGGTGTTGGCGGCCCAGGCTGCCACGCCCTGCTGGTGGACGGAGGGATTGGGCTTGCCGGGGAGATGGCCCCTCCTGCGATCCAAAGATCCAGTCATGGGTACCACCACCCCGCTGAGACTAGTCCCCTTCTGGTTCTCGTTGACCTGGACGTACGAGTCCAGACCCTGGGGTAGCAAGCGCTGGAACACACTGCTCATCTCTGACAGCAACGACGTGGTCCCGCACAAGTCTTCGTCCGTGGCCTCGCCCCCGGCGTCCCCTCGCTCCTCCTCGTCTCCACCGTCCTCACCCCCCAGGTCCTTGCCGAAGGTGGAGAAGCTCTGGTTCCGGGCAGGGCCGGCGTCGGTGCATGGCTGCGGGGTCTTTTCCTGGGAGAGGTCGGTTGCTTGGCGGCCTTCTTCTCCAGGGATGTAGAGGTTGCTGCGGTAGTCGGAGGACGAGGCCGGGGAGGCCAGGGGGGGCATCCAGCACTGATCTGAGTGACCCAGGACACGACACTCTTCCGTGCAGAGCCTCATAGCTGCAAGAAAAGACAGAAATACTCGTAAGTAATCACAAATACTGAGCTGTGATGCAGCGAAAAGCACAAAATCCAACTAGAACCAGAGAATGTTTGTCACCTTTGGTTGATTAATCAACTGAAACCATTAATTGCCTAATTGTTTCAGCTGCATTGACTGCAGTCCCGTGAAAACGGTGGACCTCCATATTTGGTGATTTCTAAGTTTTCAGACAAACTGAAGGATTTAATTCTATTTTATGGGCTTACGAAATTCTCCCCATTGCTTTGGCTAAAAACAAGTCCTTTAAAACCCCATTAATAATGTTTCAAATGTTTTGTCAATCCTTTAAACAAGGCTGTTTTCTTGAAAAGTTGACGCTTTGAACGTAAAGCATTTGGTCATTATGCACATTATATCTAATTGAGTGCTCACATACAGCATAGTGTTTATATTAGCTGTATCTTGCAGATAACACTCAAGAGTTGTCAGAATGTTATGTGTATGTACATTTTTTTCATGTTGGAACCAAAACAACCACAAATCTGATCACAAAATCAAAGAGCTACAAAGATGATTCCTGTCAGTTGAGTCTTTTTTGCCATCCAGCTAATATTTGTCTGCCTCTCCTCAGGTGTTTGTGACGCGCTGTCTCTGGAAACACGGTTGAAATTTTCCCCTAATTAGTCTGAAAGGCTCTCTGCAGGAGCACCGCCTGCTACAGTACCTTCCAATGTATTTACCACGGAGAGACAATTTCAGCGAGGCCGATCAATGCCTATTACCCATTCAAAATAACTCCTCCTCTAAAAGCCCTGCATTTTTCCCTTTCAAGTCACTCTTTTCAATATTAAATCTTCAAATAGAAAATCTCTGAAGAATAAATTAGAAGAATCAAATATGCCAACTTAAAGCCTTCATTAAAGGAGTGCAGCGCTTTTGAGTCCTGCTATTGAGGGACTTCATTATCCCCTCATTAACATGAAAGGAACATTTATAATACATCTTAGAGTAGATGAAAAGTGCATTTGGGTGCACTGAAAGAGGAAAAAACAGTGCGGAGGCAGCGGCAGATTGGGTGCTCTGCTGATGAAAGGGTGAAAATGAAAGATTTAACCCAACTGATTTGTGTGTAAAAATGAAAGAAAGAACATGTCAGGCAAACATTAACTGAAAGCCAGCCCGTCTGTTTGACTGTAGTGTCAATTCAGCTGACTTACTGTAGGATTCCCTTGCCAATAAATTATCAGACTAGTTTTATTCAGAACCATAGACTGGAAGGTTTGCTGCCCATAATGTCTTTGTTTACTTCAGAGCTTTTCTTAAGCAAATTTTATCCGAACACAAATTCTACTTTTATCCCTGATAAGAAGCATTGGGGGGGGGGCAGTTATCCACTGAGCAGGGGGAAACCAAGTAAGTGGTGGCAGTGAGATCTAGGCTACAATTACATTGCTACGTTTTGGTTTTTAAGCGGAGTTGTGAGCCAAAAGCGATCTTCGTGCACACAAGTGTTTTTAACTCCAGTAGAAGAACTAATCTCCGTTCAAACCAACACGCCCCAAACCGCATATCTCATCAACATTCTCGTACACTGGACATAAACAGGAGGCAGCCCGTTTCTGGTAGTTGCCATGGTAACGTTAGTAGCTTAGTCTCAGAGAACGAGACGTCGTGACCGATGAGACCCAATCAGGGGGAGAAACGATGGCGTTAGTGTCGGTGTTGCCAAAGGTCTCCGTTTGCGGCCGTTGAGACTGCAACACAACCCCTCAGATTCCAAACCAAAACGGGTCAGAAGTGTTTCCAAATGTCTCCAGCTTAGGGGCTCGTAAACGCTAGAGCGGGGGGAAATGAACAGAGAAAACAGGAACCTGCTGGAAACCAGTTTTTAAACTAAGGCAGGCCCGTTTAAACTGTAACTTAATGTTACTTTTAATCCTTTCCTGTATAATAAATTAAATTAAATGAGAGGGGGAAACATAGTAGAAGATATTCGTAACAATGTTAATGTAGCCTTAGACTACACTGAGCACTACAATGTGAGGACATATTCAAAGGGACGTTCCAAAGATTTAGAATGGTAGTTCCGTAAAGCTGGAGTGATTCTGGAAGACTTCAAATTAAAACAAGAATGGATATTAACCACACAAAATCCTATACAACATATTACACAGGCTGAGTCGAAGGCTACTCCTCACAAGCCGTAAACTGACTTTGACATATACAGTTGGTTCTCATTTAACTCCTTAGAAAGAAAATAAAAAGTAGCCTTCATGTACACTTCCTGCCTTCTTTCCCTCCTGCCTGTATGTGAAGAATAGGCAGTTATTGATCTCGACAGTGAGAATATTTTTTAATCAATGTGATCATGGGCAAACTGTTTTCAGCGCTTTGACTTCTTTACATCAGCGTTTGTGGATGAGATGCCCACTTCTATTTGCAGTCCTTCCAGAAAAAGGCGGAGTTGATTTGTGATTATTGAACTTGCAAAAACTGCGGTTTGAGGAAAAAGAGAGAAAAAAGTGATTCCCCCAACACCCTGCTTTTCGATGATGTTCACGTCACATAATTACGTCACTTCATAACGTTCCCATGGCAACAGGGGAAAATGGCTGCTCTTGTGTGAAGTAAATGCAACATTTTTCAACTTTCTGCTAAGATATATGGGACTTTTTTGCAATGAAAATGCGGGGATTATGAAATCATGCAAGCCCCGCATATTTTGCGTGGAAATCGGCAATTAATGTGGCGAAAGTGCAGCATATTTGAAAAAATGCGTCCCCCGCATCAATATGCGGACTTTGGCTGATTATGCATTGAATTATGCGATCGCATAATCGCGTTTTTTCTGGAGGGACTGTATTTGGGACACTGGCAAAGGACCATAGACCAAGGAGACCTTGTATATTTCTTTTGGTCTTAAAAATTTCCTCAATTTAAAAAAAAATGTGTTGCTATTCTGTCTTTAAATACAAAAAACAAGTACAGTGGGTTAAGGGTTTTTCAGTCGGACCTGCTATAAAGTGTACAAATACCCTCAGATTTGTAAAATCTGGCCATGTAGTGTAGTTTCAGTTTGGTTTCAGTTTATCTTGAAGACTTTAGATTAATTCTGTTTCAACTAGTTTATTTATTTTATACAATTTTAATGTCTGCGGGTTTTAGTATGGAATTTGAGTGGTTAGCCTAGCTTAGCATTCGGACAGGAAGGAAAATAGCTTGGCTTGTCTATAGTGACTAAAGTAACCTGTAAAGTTCCCTAATTAGCATGTTATATCTTGTTTGTTTGATCAGACAGACATTCTTTTTTAAAACAGCCATCTGGGCTTTAAGGGGGAATTAATCATTCTTGACAAACAACTATCTGGCCTGGATATATAGCATGGGTGGACAGATTTGGTCAGTGAGCACAGCTTTTGCTTTAAGTCTCTCTCTCTATTTCTGAACTTAAAGAGTTAGGGTTGCAGTTCCCCACCTGCTTCCAGTCTTTATGCTAAGCTAGGCTAACCACATCCTGACCCTCTAAAAGAAAGCAAAAAAGTGTATTTCCCAAGGGGTCATATCATTTCGGCAAAAAGAAAAAAAGCTAAATAGCATACATATCTTTTAATTCCTTAGATAAATGTAATGTTTTCTTACAAGGTTCTTAAAGCATTTGAAGCCTGGAGTTACATTCACTAGTGATATACTGTATACCATCTTCTGCATCTAGATTGGGCTACAAACAAAGACTTTCTACCTCATTCTTCCCTTGTGCAGGGAGGGCTACCATTTCCAGCCATAATGACAGGGCACTGACTAAACGCTGCTCGAAATCATCCATGCTGCACTGGACACGGGGGCGGGAGGCGGGGTGAACATACAGAAGGAGAAAGGTGAGCTTTGAGATGTAATTATGCTCTTCAGGGCTTAATCACGAGCGCAACTCGGCGCCGACTCCATAGCAACTATTCGTCACATGGCAATTAAATGCCTCCTTTTCATCGGAGGAGCATAAGGGCTTCGGTTTGGACGGCTGAAAGTGAAGGCTTGAATGTGGGAAAGAAGGAGAGTGACTAACGAGCACAGCTACGAAGGAAGGGAGGGAGAAGGTGTTAGTGATGAGATTGTCTGCCCGTCTGGGTCGACTTTAATTGGGATGTAGCTCAAATGCAATGTCGAGTGATGGCTGTGTGGGAAGCTGGCTGAATAGAAGCGGGAGCTCTGGGAGGAGAGCGATGGTGCAATAAAACAAGCTGCGGCAGCTTGCAACCTGGGTGACGTTTGCGAAAGACAGGCTGAGAGACTTTTAGAGGGTGCGACCGAGCGCTTGCTAGGTGGGTAGAAAATTTCGAAGTCGGTAGGGTCAATCAATGTTCAACGAGTGTTCAAAGTTCTTCCTTGTTAACTGCTAACTGTGGAGAGGAGGGAAACTGCATGCAGTGAGACAGTAGGGAGAAGAGATGGGTGGCTGATGGTGGCTGCAAAGGAGGATCAGTTGAGCTATCTGGAGAGATATCTCAAGAACTTAGCGACAGTGAGGTGAAACTCTGTGGTTGAGTACGTTCAGTATCATTCACAAACCTCCAAGGCCGATGCACATGCAACCACTTGTAATGCAGAATGAAAAAGGCATGCCGACATAGCTCAAACAGTGTTATGCTAACAAGCAGAGTGAGGTATGGCATTTTGATTTTACAGAAACTGAAACATAATGGGACGCCCTGGTAGCGCACCTGGTAGAGTGTGCGCCCCATGTACCAAGGCCCAGGGTTTAAATGCAACCTGTGGCCCTTTGCTGCATGTCTTTCCCCTCTCTGTCCTGTCTACAACTGTTCTATTGCCCAAAAAATTATCTTAAAAAATAAATAATTGAAAGATAAACTTTCAAGTCCATCTTAATAGATACATTGAGATATCGGTTACCTGAAGTGTTCACTTCCAAGCTTGTCTTCGCTGTAAGTGATGGGGGACAAAATCTAGAGTTGTTCCGATACAAATTTAGCCCTGCAAAAAATCTACTTTCAAGTAGTTTATTTAGGTTATTTTTACTGTTTCCTGGCAAACTAGATAATAATAATAATAATAAAAGAAAGTTCTATGGCAAGGGTCTTCAACGTTTTTTAAACCTTAACTGAGAGAGACGGATCAGGGACCCCTTACTTTTTTCTTTTTACACACATATTGGTAATTGGTATCGGCCGGTACGCAAGTTCAGGTATCGGAATCGGGTAAAACTGGTGTTGAAACATAGTCCATAGTCAAATCCATAGTCCTGTCTCTGTGTAAAATGCCTTTTTAAGTTCAGCTATAGCTAATGTAATGCTTCAGAATCAATCAATCAAGTAGGCATCTTCCAAATTGAATTTATTTTTGTACAAGACCCCGTCTATATCTCCAGGAACACTGAAACACTGCTAGAGTAGTCCCAGTTTCTAAAGGCTGTAACTTTGGTAGATATCCACCTGATTTGTGTAACTCAGACTGCTGAACCTTTGACTGAACTTAGGAATGCCTTTTTGCACAGAATGAGGACTGTGGATGTTGTCCCATGTCCCTTACGTTGGGACTGTGCCATAAAGGGAACACTTCAGGGCCAGTAAGGATAGGAAGAATGATTTCAGCAACCAATAACTCTATCATTGTTTATGTATCTGTAAACTGAGTATTGTATTAAGAAAGTCTTCAAAAATTAGAAACATATCCTTTAAGATGTATAATTCAAAACTATATTTTTGATCCTTTTGTTAAATATTGATTGAACACATCAATATATGTCAGTGGAAGAAATGTGCCACAACCTCTAGATGGGGTTGCTACGCCATTTTCAAAGATTCAAGAATGAAATGGTGGGCCAGTGTTTGCTCAGAGTAGAAGACCTATACTTATTGACCATCTGGTAAAATGGATTGAATCATTTATTACACTGAATAGATATATCATGGTTATTGTAAATCTTTTGGAGCTGAGTGATTAGTTGATTACGCAATTTGTCAATCAACATAAAATGAATTGGCAACAGTTGAAGTAAAAATACCAAACTGGTTCCAGCCTCTAAAATGTCACGTTTTTCTGCTTTTCTCCATCTCTAGATGCACGTAAACTGAATATCTTTTGGTTCGGAACTGTTAGAAACGTTGTCTTGGGATGTGGAAACTCGTAATTTTTCACTATTTTCTGACTTTTATAAAGCAATCCATTAATTAACTATTTGACAAAGTAGATTATTTAGCAGATTTTCCTTCAACTCTCAGTCTAAGGTTGTTTTTTAAACCTACATAGAACTGCACAGTCTAATCGAGTAATCAATTAGCTGTCAATCGGTTTGAGTAATGTTTTTATAAAATTGAGTCCAGCTTCTTAAATGTGAATATTTTCTATTTCTGTCATCTGTGACAGTAAACTGAATATCTTTGAGTTCTGGACAAAACAAGACATTTGAGGATGTGATAATGGGCTTTGGGAAACACTGATCCACATTTTTCATTCATTTTAAAGACCGAACAACTAATCGAACAATTGAGAAAATACTCGATAGACTGATCAACAATGAAAATAATCGTTAGTTGCAGCCCTGAACCTACAGCACAACATAAGGATTTTGTGAGCTGATGCGTTGTAAAAACTGATGAACGACTGAAGTTGGGATTGACAACTATGCTAAGACAGAAAGGGGTTGGGGATGGGATATGAAGGGAGGGTTTGTGGGGTGTGCTGGATAGGTGGCCAGGGGTGTACCTGCATGCGTTCTGTGCTGGCCATCAGGGGCATATATCTCAGTAAAGCCCTCACCAAGGAGCCGGTCCATGGGTGACTCCCTGCCAGGCTCGTAGTCGCTGTCCCCTGCCTCGCTGTCTCCACGGCCGCTGTCCTTCAGACTGAACTTATCCATCTCATTCAGGGCATATCTGCACACAGAGACAAGCAGAACATTTGATTGGCTGGTCATTGACAAGGGCTGGATATCATTCAAAAATGTCGATACCGGTAGCGATACCAATACCGTGAATTTGATAACGGTTCCTAAACGATACTTTTTTTTCGATACCAATGTTATAAAACAAAAAATAAATAACAACATGACACATTACGGTGCAAATCTTTTTATGTATTTTTCAACTCCTACTACGTGAGCCGTCTCTTTTCCTGCGTGTCTCTACGACGTGTAAAGTTAGACAGCCAATCACCATCATTATTAGATCTTTGTAGAAACATGCTGCATGCTTATTGGCTCACTGACTCTAATGAGATTTACTCCTTAGGTATTGAAATTGGGTATTGAATGACAAGGCATTTTTCGATACTCGATACTTTAGAGGCAATTCGATCGCTGCCTAAAATTTATTGAATTCGGTACCCAGCCCTATCATTGATTATACTATTATGAAATAGTTAAGGGAATGCCATGCTACTGATAGATAATAAGGTGCCCGGAGAGGCAGAGAGCGCTCTGCAGGAGAGGTTTTACATAAAATTATGCAAATGTGACATTATTGAGCATACAGTTTGACACTAAACCAAAATACTACTGGATATGGATTTAAGGGACTATGTGAAAGTACTGACAACATACAAAATCATGTGGAAATTATATTGTAGAGGTGTACAATATGAGTATAAGTATCACTTTATTTTGACCTTACTTCTGCCAATGTCTGACAATAAAGGCTTTGAAAGCATCGTTGAGTGTGTGCATTACCTGTAGCTCCGGGTGTATTTGTTGCCTCTGAAGCTTGGTCGTGGCTGGTACTGGCCCTGATGGAGCATGGACAGAAGCTGTGAAACTTGCTACAATCCCAAGAGAAAAACAAAAACAAAAAAAGAAAACAAAAAAAAAAGAAAAAAAAGGAAAAAATGAAGAGGGGAAAATGAATGGAGTCACACAAGCAAGGCCACAAGACAATGTTTCGGGGGGGCATTTTGGGTACGTGGGGAAGGGTGAGGGATGGCATGACAATTGTGACTTGCCCCTGAATGTGATGATCAACAAAAACACGACACAAACAGCTGAGGGTAACAGAATATGGGAGCAATTGATCAATCCGCAAAAAATACTGAGTAATAGACACACAAAGTGCATACCATATGATTTTGGATACAAATATTGCAAGTGGATTATCTTTTGGTGCATTATTGATTCGTAAAACACATAGAGCTGAATGTTTATGCAATAACAGCAATGATCAATTTAACTAAAAGTATGACAGAAACTGAATTGTCTCACCTCTACAGGAGGGGTGGCGTGGGCCAACTCTAGTGCAAAGTTCTCCGGCACATGATTGGAGGAGATGGTGACCAGGCTGTTGAGCGACTGGCGGCTGTGATGGCTCTGCCTGCTCCCCAGGGTACCCCTCTCAGGTGTAGGGGAGGCTGAGGGGGAGCGCGGGTGGGCCCGCACCGGCAGAGTCCCATTGATGGTTGGGACCAGGGTGATATCCGCCTTGTGGATCTGCCTGGCGGGCTTCTTGGGGTGGTTCTGGTAGCTGTTCTCCGCCACGCGACAGTTGTAGTTGTGTCTGGGGTCTTTCTTTTCGCGGTTGCAGCGGGCGGTGGCAAACATCACCATGACGATGAGCAGCAGAGCGCAAACTGCGCCCAGAGAGATGATGACGATGAGGGAGAGATCCAGCGGCGCCTGGCTGGAGCCGGTGGGGTAGAGAGGGGGGAGGATGTCCATATTCTCCTGCAGGGAGAGCCTGAAGAGGGCACCTGTGAGCAGCCGAATGGTGCCCCTGTCCTGCACTTCCACCCTGATCTCCATCACGTCCCGTGGAGCCTGCACCAGGCTGGCGTTGGTCCTGAGCTCACATCGCCGGGCGTCCATCACAAACAGCCCGTCCTCGTTGCCACCGACGATGGCGCAGCTCACTTCTCCATTGGAGCCGGCGTCGCGGTCCGTGACTTTGAGTGCGATGATTAGCTGACCGGGCGATGCGTACTTCCACACCGGCAGCTCGGCGGTGTGGTTTCGGAGGGACGGGGAGTGAATGATGGGCGCGTTGTCGTTTTCATCCAGAACAGTCAGCAGGACGGTGGTGTTGGTCGTCAGCACGGGGTTTCCCCCGTCGCGTGCCTGCACGGTGAAGGCGATACGGCTGACGTCTTCGTGGTCGAAGCTGCGTAAGGCGTAGATGGCGCCATTGGAAGGGTCAATGGTGACGTAGGTGGAGATGGGGCTCCCCTGCACCAGAGCATCTAGAACGGTGTAGGTGACCTGGCCATTGGTGCCCAGGTCTGGATCGGAGGCCACCACGGTCATCAGGTAGGCTCCGGGAGAGTTGTTCTCGGATTTGAAGACCTCGTAGCGGCTCTTTTCGAAAAACGGAGGATTGTCGTTTTCGTCCAGCACCTGGACGGTGAAGTGTTTGATGGTGGAGAGGCTGGGGGAGCCCCTGTCCTCGGCTATGACCGTCAGACTGTACTCTGACCTCTTCTCCCTGTCCAGCGAGACATTGGTGAGGATCATGTAGTTCTTCTCGTAGGTCTTCTGGAGTCTGAAGTGGCCGTGGCCGTGCAGCCTGCACACCACCTCGCCATTGAGCCCTGCGTCGCTGTCGTCCACGCGTACCAGAGCTATGAAGGTGTCCACTGGGGCGCCCTCTGAAATGTACGCCACTTCCTCTTTGCCAGGGGTCATCAGGTTGATGTTTATCTCGGGTTTGTTGTCGTTTACATCCGCCACCTTCACCACAATTTTGCAAAGCCCAGGAATGGAATTTGGGCCCAAGTCGTGGGCCTGAACATCCAGCTCATAGGAGGCAGTGGTTTCAAAGTCCACTTTTTTAATAAGAGTAATGTGGCCATTTTCTGGGTTTATCTTAAATGTTTCCAAGATCTTTGGCGAGACGTGACTGCTGAAAGAGTATACTATTTTCCCATTAGTGCCCTCGTCCGGATCTGTGGCGTTTAAATCAATGATCAGAGTCCCTAGGGGGGAGTTTTCCAGCAAATTGATGATATAAGCCTGCTCATCAAAGGCTGGGCTGTTGTCGTTGGAATCGGAGATGCTGATCTTGAGCAAAGTGGAGCCAGACTTTGGGGGCACGCCGTTATCCGAGGCCGTGAGCTGCAGCTGGTAACTGGACTGCACCTCCCGGTCCAAGTCCCTCATCACCACCAGCTCTGCGTACTTGGCTCCGTCCGTCCGGGTCCTTATGTCGATCTTGAAGAAGTTATTGGGCGTTAGGGAATATGTGTGCAGGGAGTTTTCCCCGACGTCCGCGTCCATGGCGCCGTCCAACGGGACGCGCGTCCCCACGGATGCGCTCTCGGAGATCTCGATGGGTACAATTGCACGGGAGAAGTGCGGCGAGTTGTCGTTTATGTCCAGCACTTCCACCTCCACATGGAACAGCTGCAGGTACTCCGTCGGCAGTGTGACCACGTCGAATTCAATCGAGCAGTTGGAGTTTTTCTCGCAAAGCTTCTCGCGGTCGATTTTGGTGCCAATGCTGATCTCCCCGTCCTCCTCTCGGACAGACAGGAACGGCGTACTCCCCCGCTGCATAGCGCGGAACCGAAAGGTCAGGGAACTCGGCAGTTTGGACAGAACCCCGGCTACATCTTCCTTTAACCGTGCAATAACCGTTCCCACTTTCTGCTCCTCGTAAACTTTATATTTCAAAGTCTTACCGGTTGCGCCGTGCACAAGCGCGACCAAAAGCAGTAGTTTGAATGGTGCCGAAGAGAATATATTTCCTTTGGTTTGGATCATTTTTGCCCTTATCTTCTGTAAGCACACTGTGGTGATTACTTCCACAGAGGGGGGGAAATCCTGGGGGGAGAGAGGGAATAGATGTCTTCTCAGACGTCTGGCATGTTAAATCCTCCGCTGCTGCTGCTCACGGTCGCAAAGAAAACTCCGCAAAATAGATAATAAATAAATAAATAGATAAATAGGCTGTGTAAGTAAACTGTCCTTCTTTTTGGAAAAAGAATTGCACACAAAAAGCAAAAACCGTGGCGTTATCCTTGTAGACAGATCTGTTGCATATAGCGACATATGCACGTCGCCTCGTGAGTGTGCGCGCCTGTGAATGAGAGTGTATGTCCAGGCGAAGAAAAGACGCAGCTTTCTCCCAGTCTGTGTGTGAGAGTGAGGGAGTGAGTGAGTGAGCGAGAGAAAGAGGAGGGAGTCCGTGTGTGTGTGTGCGCGCGCGCCCTGCTTCTTGCGCTCTCTTCTGTCGCCTCTCCAGTGTCTCTCTCTCTCTCTCTCCGCCCGCCCCGCACCCAAACTGCGTCTCTTTTCCACACACAAAAACACCCTCCCCCCACCCCCACCCTTCCACTCCCTCGCCCCCTCTGCTCCTAAATCACCAGAATGGCCTCCTTCGAGCAGCACAGGAGGGACTATTGATGGGAGCCCCGTTTCTTCCCCCACCTCCCTCCCTCCTCAACACAGAAGAGACATCCCCAGTATCGAAAGTGTGCCACAACAATGGGCCAGAGGAGGAAATATTCTGGGCTTAGCCACCTTTCAACACAACCACACACTGACCCGCGGCAGACTTACATTGTTATGGTTGCGATTCACAACGTGTGCCAACTCGGGTCTTTTGTCGGGCGTGCGTAAAACGCCAAGTTGTCCCTCTCAGAATAATAATGCCACGGGGAAGGAAACATGCCCATGACTCAGAGGTGGTTATGAGTCCGGGACGCACACTTTAAACCCAAAAGTATATGAATAAAAATCCCGTTATATCACTTTCACAATTGTTGGTTATATTTTCTTTTTGCGGCACACTCTCTCCATCAGATTAATCAGTGCCACTACATCTGAATCTACACCTGACTGTTTTCTGACCGAGCAAGTGTATTCAGCTTTAAATGAAGACGTGACAAGTCTGATGCCAAATATTCCAGGAGTCTCTGTGGTTATGTGAGCGCCACCGTCAAATCAAAGAAATCCGTAAAATAGTCCTGTAGTACAACTGAGTAGTCTGGTAACGATATGTCATCATTTTCTTTTTGGGGCTTACAATATTTCTATTTATCTAAACTAGTAATGTATCTGTTGTCTTTGTGCGCCAAAATACGTCTCCATGCAATTTTTATTTGTTATTTTTGTGTGTTTTTGCCAGTAAATCCCGGTTTGTCTCCCTGACGAATTAGCAAATTAATTTGGCTTTTGGTCATAGGTTGGGCACCCCACGTGTGCGTATCTTCATATCAGAACTCAGTGTCAGACAGTTGAAACCAACAATGTTTTTGCGCGTTGGCTATGGCTCCTCAGTTTACCAAACCGAAAATGTACACCAAAATAATACAAAAACTTTCACTACTGTTTACATGTTTTGCATTTGAAAGCAAATGGCTCCTTACAGATGGCTATTTAGTCAGAGTGATAAAATGTTTAGAACTTTTTTAAATCATTAGTCTCGGGATGTTTTCTCGATCTTTCCCTTTCTATTTCCGCTATAAATCACATTCTCACACTCACTAAAAGGGTTAGGTATGGCGAGTGCCTTGCCATCCACCCACAGCTGACCCCCCACGTGTGCTCTCTTTTTACAACCCCCCGCCCCCCTCCTCTTGCTGCATAATGATGTTGTATGGAAGCCTACATCTCTTGATCCCACCAAATTACCATCCCGCGAACTCAAAGTGTCTCTCAGAGAGCAAACAACTGGGCAAGCGGAGCTTTATGAGAGAATCACCAGGCCATCTGGCCCGGGCCTCCGACAGCCCAAACCTACAATTACCATCTATTCAGACCCAGCCGCCCCCCGGCCAAATAACACCAAGTGAGAATTAGCCCCAGCGCATGTCAGATAAAATCCAATATCCTCATCATCTTGCTGTGGAAAAAAAAAACTATTCTAAACCACTTTAGTATGACTTTACTATTCAGCAATGAGAGGCAATCGGTGCACATTGGATTGCCTTTTTTTCTGTGGATGTGCCAAAGCTGCTGATATGACAGTAGAGAGAATAAAAGGGAAGGAAGGGCATGAAGATGAAAGTGTCTGATAAGTGTTTTATGGCATGTATGAATCCATTCTCCGCTCTCTACATGGGTAAAAGTTCACATCACAGCAGCCATTTCTATAGTACATCCTCATCAGTGTGTCACACACTCCAGTATTAAGCCAACAGAAGCCCATTTGGAATGTTCCCCAGATTCCTTTTTTGTCCCCCCCAAAACCATTCGAAAAGTAATGAGTCGCGCTGCGCAGACTTATACTCTCAATAAGCTTCATTTGGAGTGCGAGCCATATCTGATAACCGCGGCGCTGATTGGTTTCAACAGAGCAAATTATCTGTAGCCGGCATCTTTGAGAGGATGCGTCTCTGTATTGGATTTTATTTGCATTTTAGATTCCTATGTGTGACCCGTGGGAACGCAGGCTCTCTGCGCCGCCATCTGCCTCGGAGAAAACACATGGACATCACACAGCAACACAAACACACACACACACAGACACATACACACACACACACACACACACTGATGCTGAATGACCCAACAAGGGCAGAGTGTCCATTCAGTACACAGTTTAAAAATGCTCATTCCATGTTTTTATGAAGGTCTGCGGACGATTAGTTAGTGTCGATCCTGTGACCAGGACGAGCATACACAGTACTTCTCTATTCTATAATACACTCACTTGTGTGTGATACCTAACCGTGAAGCCATGTTACAGAATGGCATACTCTGATGACCATAATATTGCCTAAATCATCCAGTTGGAGTTTTTTTTCTATTGATTTCAGAAGACAAACTGGACTACTTATTAATAACTGAATGTTTGTTGGTTATTGTTTTGGTCAAAGTGATGTATCAAAGACGAAACGCTGCCCTACAATAACACTGCATCCACATGGGGATGTTTGCATGCAGCAAGATCGCATTCGGACACACTGTAGCCTACTGTAGGAATCCCACGCTGCCTTACTGAACTACATCTTTGTGTTGTGTTTTGTAACATTCAACGCTTATTGAAGCGGTAAAGTCAGAGTTTTATCCGGCTGATTACGCATTAACAAAACCATTACGCACGGTGCCAAACTCTCTCCACGGGCAGCCACAACACTGTGGTGTCTCTCACGGGAGCACCCTCCCCTTGGTATGTCTACAATAGAATAACCCGCGGATTTAAGATTCCCGTAACATATAACAACGTTAGCCAGGGGCCGGTGCCCCTGCACATTTAGTACTACACCCCTCCGGTGAGGAGATAAAGGTGCCTTGGTGGCATTACTGGAATATGGAACGCGCGCAAATCACATTTCCTCTGCAGAAAAAGAAAAGCCCCACACGTTACACAGATTCCAGCCAACAAGTTTCTTTAATCCCAAAAGAACCGATTCAGGACTGTGCTGTGTGTGTGTGTGTGTGTGTGTGTGTGTGTGTGTGTGGTGTGTGTGTGTGTGTGTGTGTCGTTTCACCTATCTGTTTATTTGACAGGGACAGTGCTCATTAATCCACAGGAAAGTAACTGTAAAAGAGTTAACTCAACAGGCAAATTTGCATATGTTGTCCCTTGCTAGTTTAAAAATGGCAACCTAAAAGAAATACAATAAAAATGACTTAATACAGTCAGCAAGGCAAACGCAGAATGCACAGACCACCATTCAGACAGGCACAATGCACAACAAAGAGTAACAAACACAACACAAATCAACCGAAAACTTTCCATCAACTGATGATGATGATGATGATGATGATGATATGAAGCTGAAGTGAGTGGTGCTGTAATCACATTCTAAATGTCTAATCTAATGCCCAGGTTCAGTAAACATAGCGTTCATAAGGAAACATGTTTGATGTTTCACTTTGACTTTTCCCTCGGAGTTAAAAGAAGGCAGAAGGGCTCCTGCGGCCAGTTGGAGGAAGGGTGACTGCGGTGGATTCAGATACTCTGTCCTTGGGGACCATGAAACTAGTGACTGAAAGGAGTTCGGAGGGGGGTGTACAGGGGGGGAGGGGGGGTGCAGGGGGACGGGCTCAGCAACTTTGTCATTGAAATGAAGCAGGAGACCCCGATGACAAAGGCTGCGTAGCAGGTGGAGAAAGGGAGGGCGGGGGCGGCTCCCAAACCATCCTCCCTCCCAGAATCAGTGCGCACCGGGGGGAGGGGGACGGAGGCGGGGAGTTTTGTGTTGTGTGTGTGCGCGCTGGGGAATTTATGCCGCTCTCTCACTTTCTACATTCGTCTGTCTGATGTTTTTTTTTTTCGTATTTCCAATTCAGATATTATGTCAAGAAGGAGCATTCAGCCTCAGTTTTCATACTATTTTGTATATATTTGTTTCTGTATTTATTGATTATTTGTTTAAGTTGGCCTATGCACCAAGGCCAATTCCGTGTATGTGTTACTTACTTGGGAATAAATCCTTTTCCTGATTGTGAGTTGAAGCAAGCCTATGTGAACTAGGCAATTGTGAACAGTACTGATGATAAGGGAAACAAGTAGTAAGAAAAACAGACAGCTGTGTTAACAGCAGTTCGATCATATTCGAAAACAGTCAAATAAATCGTTATATAAATGAATCCTGATCCCTAGACATTCAGCCCCCTTTCTATCTTCCTCAGCAGAAGGGGAGTCTTGGCGCGCGGCGGCGGGGGGTCGGGAGGATTGTAAAGGCACGCGAGCATCTGCTACCGTCTCATTACCATGCTGTTAGCTCGCGCGAAAGGGAAGGGATTTGGGCTCAGAGAGAGGGGAGTCGGGGATCTTTCCCTGCACCCAGCAGGCATGGCCCGAGATGACACGTCAGACGGCTCCAATTACAATGTGACGCATAATCAGCTGATCATTGGTTTCAAATGTGACTCAGTCTAAATGAAAGCTCTTAGAAAAGATAAGAGCACGGCCAGCATTAAAGGACAATTCCAGCCTTGCAGCCCCCCCTTCCAGTATAGGGCCAACAGTATGTGGATACTAGAGATTTTCCGATACCGATACCAGTATCAAAAACGCCTCCGATACAGCCTAAAATGCTGGTATCAGCATCGGCAAGGAGTTTATGCACCGATCCGATATCACGGAATTTAGCCCTGAAGAAAATCTACTTTAAAGTAGTTTATTTTTGTTCTTTTTCAGTTATGACTGACTGTCAAACTGGATAATGAAAGAAGGTTATATTATTGTTGTTTTTGTTCATGTTTCACAAAGAGTTTAACCTGAGCCAGGCCGACAACAATTATATCAATGATATCAATCATATCACGTCCATACAGGGATAGTATGTTAAAACATAATAAAATATAAAACACACCGGTATTGGATTGATACTTGGTATCGGCCGATACACAAGTTCAGGTATCGGGAAGCAAAAAATGGTATGGGACCATCTCTATCCACTGGATACCCAAACATTGCTCCCATTTGTGATTGTTGGAACATGTCCTTCCAAAACCTCCCACCGACGTTGGAAGGTTTTGGAGCATTGGTGAGGTCCAACACTGATGCTGGGTGATCAGGTCTGGCTCACAGCCCTTGGTCCAGTTCGTCCCAAAGGTCTTAGGTGGAGTTGAGGTCAGGATTCTGTGCAGGCCGGTCAAGTTCTTCCAGACTAAACTGGGAAACATTACTGGATAGATCTATCTTTGGGCAACAGGGCATTTTCATGTTGAAATTGGAGAGGGACAAACAAACAGTTGGCATTTCCCTTTATCGGAGGTGCTGAGCACAAACGGGGGAAAAAACGAGACCCAGATCAAATTCACCTGGACGTCGTGTCCACATACGTTTGGCGATATAGTGTGTTTAGTCCATGTGTTTGTACAAGATGAACATGGATTACCTTAAATACTCGGTTTCACCTACAATACTTTTTTCAAATTGCTTTCAAAATAAATATTACTAAAGGTAATTTTCAGTTTGCAAACAGATATTTGAAGGAATACTAGTTAGGAGTTAATGCTGGAATATTTTGACAACAACAGTATATCCGCTCAGTAATTCTGTGCATGGGTTGCCAGATATGGCCAGTGATTTTGATTTTCAATAATGATATGGATTCTATACCTGGCAACCTCACTGTGAAGACAAGCTCCAGAGGAGGATTTGCTATTGTTAGCTAAAAGATAAAATACATTTTAATATTGTTATTAATAAGAATTAAATTATTGATATTATTTCTATTTATTTATATTAACCCCCAACCATATTCTTGTGCCAGAGCTAAGTTAACCTTTAAGGGCTTTTCACATGGGAAGCCATTGTCGCGTTTCGTAATTCATTTACATTGCTTTACATTGCTCTTGATTAAGGATATTTCTGAAAATGTTGGACTATTGACTATTGAATCTGCAATGTTTACTGTATCTCACGAGTTATTGTGTGATGAAATCCCTTTTCCCCTGCATCCTCAGCCTGCATTGCTTACCTCTACAGCAAATAGTGATTTCCTACATTTCTGAAACATTGTTCCCTCTCAGATTAAATGGGGGTCTTTGTTAAGTTGTGACAGTGAAGAGAAGATGTTGCAAAGTGACATAAAAACAAAAAAGGCGACAGAGAGTACGGTGATACATCTGCAACCATGCAGGCTGCTAATTTGAATCTTTGTCTCTTCTGGATTTCTCCTTGGGTAATTGTTAAACGTTGGCGCAAACAGTAGCACTTTGATTAGAGCGACGTCACGTTCGGGTGTCAGTGCCCTCGAATCAAACTCCATTGAAGTTGTGCAGAAGCTAGCTCGGCATGATATCATGTTGTCTACATTTGCAGGTATGGTATTTGGGTTTGACCCTTCCCTGTTTCAGCATGACAATTCCCCCGTTCTACAAAGCCAGCTCAATAAAGACATGGGTGACTTGGATCCACCTGGGTATTTGACTTATTGACACACAGACCAGAATGGAACCCCCAGCAGGACCTAATGAGCCTAAATATAATTTGGACCCAGCTCAACTCTGGTCTCTGGTTGGGTCTTGAGATCTCTATTGCATGTGATTGATTGATTGATTGATTTATTAGACAGTAACAGAAATAAATGCATAACAAAATGCCAACACAGTGACATTGTACATTTATCTGAACTGTCGAGGATAACACAAGAAAGTTACAAACTTATTTCCATTGTGGTCCTCGTTGTAGTCTGACAAAGACGTCCAGGCAAGCTACAGATGACTAAAAGGTACCTTATGTACACTCAACCACATCCAAATACAAAATAAATACAAATATATACACTGTAATAATAAATATTCTTTTAAGACTACATAAAAGATTGAATCTAATTAGCATTTAACAACCATTCACCACATGCTCGATTAAAACAACAATCTGACTGGCTTAACTTAATCCCAACTGGGAGTTTGTTCCATTCCATTGCAGCCATGTACAAAAAAGTATTTTGCCCAGAACAGGTCTTAAATATACACGGAACTATGTCTGTGGCACTACCTCTCGTTGAGTAGCTATGAGAATTTCTAATAAACTTAAAATAATCTTTAAAATACCTTGGCTCATTCTTATACAAAATCTTTCTTGTTAATCTTAGTTTCAACTGTCTCACCACTTAATCACCACTGTCAGCCATTTTAATTTCCTAAGTTCAGAAGAGCCAATATGTTCTCTATAGTTGAGATTTAAAATCACTAAATGTATCAATGAAAAGTAATTATTTTCCCAATGAGCTCACTGTACTTGGATGTTGGTGTATTGCTATAGTTATGGTCATTTTAGTGACGTGGAATGACTGGAGGAAAAGTTGCTTTGAGTTAAGGTTTGCTGGCGCTCTTCGTGGATTTTCATTGGTGTTATTTATTGGTTGTATACAGCGCGCAAGCATGCTCCGCCTCTTCTTTTCTCCGTTTTTGGTGAATTTCTGTAGCAGAAAAGAAGCTCCACCTATAGGCCTGGCCTATGACGTAGCGTGTTGAGTCATTTACAAATGGATCCGTTTGGACGTTCATTTTCTTGCATCGATGCCAGGGAAGACGGAGGGGGAAAAAAAAGATTGTTTTTGGTAAGTGTGGACGTGGCCTAAGTCGTTGAGTGGTGAGTGAAACCGAAGCAGAGGGACAGACGGAGCCGTAGCCGAGCCAAAGTAGAACACTTTTTAATTCATTAACTTTATCGGTTATCAGTCAGCTAACTAACGCAGATACAGATCATCTGCAAACTGCCAAAAAAACGGCCCCGATAATCAGCCAGGCCCCATAATTGGTCTATCCCTAATCGACATCATTTTCATTTGTATTATAATACAGAGATCTGCCTATCGTGAAGTAAATACTGTAGGCCTGTGTCATATGAGGAAATAGAGAGAATGATTCTTCGCGTAAAACGGTACAACTTGTAATTCCTGCATTGTTTACATCACATGTAGCGGTGTTGGTGCTGAGCCGTGCTCATGCTGTAAAGCCTATTAGCCTTTCTCTGCAGAAGAAAAGCTCGTTTGCTCTCCTCTTCTCTCTGATCAGCTCTGATTGTCTTCGCCGGGATTGCCAGCCCAACCATAAAGCCCAGGCTCCTACCTGGGGTGCAGTCTTGTTAACTGCCCCCCGGGACTCCATTCACATTTGGAGGCATTGAAAGAGCCTCCTTGACTTGGTAATGGGCTCCCCGAGCTGTATACAAGGCCCTTGTCTTGTTAGGTATGTGCCGTGCACCGCCACCATTTACCTTGTTGACTTTCTCCACTTTGAAAAGAAGCTTTTAGATGTCCTGCTTCACCTCCAAGAGCAGCTCTCACAATGAAACCACACTGTGTAAAAATGAAAAAAAGGTCTCTGGATGTGCAGGGATGATTTGCCCTGAAAAAAAAAAAAAAAAGGGACTCGTAGAAAGACACATTTGTTGCCTTGGCTCAGAAGTTCCAGATTTGAAACTAAGCTGGTGTTATATTTGTTTTTTTTCGCACATGAAATATTCATGAGCTTCAAAAAATCAGGAACACCTCGTCGATACTCTGCAAGCAGCGTGTTGTCATCGACCCTTGCTCTGTAAATTAGAGCAGCGCTGACAAACACCACAAAGGTATCTGTCTGCGTGCTGGTTTTGTCTGCCACGAAAGGCTAATTGACTTCTCTGGCTCGTCCTAAATAGACTCACAATAGTCTTAGGTTTCGTGCACGAACAGTGCAGGGCTTTTTTTACGAAGATTGCAGGCACTTTTTTGCACCGGGTCCTTCCCTGCATTCAAGCTGTGACAGAGCCAAAGCCCTCCTCCCTGACGGACACACGTCTGGCATATGCTGCCCTGATACCTGATCACTTGTTTTTGAAGTTGCACAATAGCCTCTCCTGGTCTACGCCCGCTTTTCAGATCTTAGGAGTGGGAGATTAGTGTCCAGCCAGTTGTTGTCACAATGTAATATCCTCTAAACTTTCAAATGCCACCCTTTGTTTCATCAATCCACCTTTATTCATCTTACCCCACCCCTCATTTTTACCTCTTTCTCTTCCTCTTTAAAAGGGCAGTTCCAAGAAATATCTGCCAGATGCTAAGCAAACCCTTTTTTCAAGGGCATAACTTTGGGTTCAACGTCGGGTTTCCACTATCTAGGGAGGCAGTGGCACATGTATGCATGTATTGAAAAAAGCGACAAAAACATTGAAAACAAATGACAGAAAAAAAGGTGACAAATATCCGAAAAGGCGCCAAAGACTTAGAAAAAAACTTTTTTTTAAAGGTGACAAAATCTCTGAAAGAATTGCCAAAAAAACGTTGAAAAATGACAAAAACTTCCTAGTTTTGACAGCTGTAAATTACGCCTATGACTTTTTTTTTTGTCTAATTTTGGTCCCATTTCAAACCCGTTCTCTCTGCTCATCTAAACAAACACAGTAACAAAGTGCCTCGTCAAGCGGTAGCGTTTGCTTTGATGTTAATCATAAAACTCTCCAAGTTAACCAGTGCAGTTTTGTGCAGACGCACAAAAAAAAAGAGATGTCTGTGGGACAACAGGACAATAAAGGGACGACAGCAGAAAGTAAGGAGTTTTTTTTCTGCGCTGACCAGAGTGTCGGAGGGGGAGAGGGGAGCGAACAAAGGCCTCCAATGTGGCTTGAGTTGAATGTTTACCACGTGTGGGGCCAATGGGTGACATATTTTCGGGAGTGCTCATTCATTAGACCAAAGATTTACTACCCCCAGCCCCCACTTCTTCTTTTCTGTTTGTCTTGGCAGATGTGAGGCAGGCGCTGGCCTTTCTCGCTCACTCTTTTTGGTGTGGGGGGTAGAATCTCTCTTTAAGCACCACGTGTTCTTAATATCGGGGCCATTTGCGTGGAAAATCTTTTAGATACCTGGATCAGCTTTCACTGCAGGCTAGACGCCCCCTCCCCACCACCCTCTGTGTTGTGACTCGAGTAGACCGAGGCAGGGCCAGAGACCTGCTCTCCTCCTTTTTTCATCTTCGGTCTGAAATCTCTTCACTTAGTTGCTCTTTTACGTGCAATTCCCCGTCACTGTTGATATTACATCAGCGTGGCATTGCAGGGGCAATCAACTGGTTATTAAACTGTAAACGGATTACTTCACGCACAAATGTAATTAGCAAGCATCTAATTCAATATTCATTACAACAGAACTAATAAGTTGATGCAATAACAATCATATTTCCCATTTTAATGTTTTTCTTGAAGTGCTGTTATATTGCAATTAGACGCAAGACCAAGTGTAAAGTGGGGGCTAGTCATCAGATTTGTTTTTCATTATAAGCCATTAACAACTAAACAGGCAAACACATTTCCCATTGAGTACTTGGGTGCACCACAGAGCTTTTTTTTTTATTAATAATTGCCTGCGACAGTACCCCATACAGACACCAACAATCTTTATAGAGTTTCACAGTAACTAGCTATTGCGGGCAATCCAGTGCTATTAGTTATCACTGCAGGATCTTGTTTTACGACCTTAATTAAAAGGTCCAGACAGTGAAAACAGCAGTTGTGTTTATCCTGGTGGCCCAAGGGAAGGGGGGTACTAAAGGGTGTACTTATTACACGGCCCATAACCAGGCCAGTCCTAATGAATCTCAGACCCATGTGCTTTATCTAAACACATTCCAGGTTGGGCCCGGGGAGGAAACTGCGTGGGCCTCATCTAAGCGAACCTTAAAGGGCTTCAACGTTTAACTAGCTCATGGCGTCAGCATGGTCCCCTGCCTCATTTGACCTGCATTAGAGGCAGACGTTGGAAGGAAACTCAGGTCTAAGTCAGATAATCTAAGAGAAATCTTCACAATCAAACACCATCCGTGAGTCTAATGTGGTGCGCGCTCAGCAAAAACACCAGAGAAAGCCATTTCTTCCCCTTAAAACATTGGGCTTGTAGAAACAACTGTGTGTGTATATTTGTTCGGGTCGGCT
This sequence comes from Perca fluviatilis, assembly GCF_010015445.1. NCBI lineage: Eukaryota > Metazoa > Chordata > Actinopteri > Perciformes > Percidae > Perca > Perca fluviatilis. The sequence continues at coordinate 12,666,054 of NC_053121.1, read as the reverse complement.
CTCAAATCCGACAGTTTGTTTGAGTCGCTTAAGAGCAATAGACGGGGGAAAAGCACAAGTGCAGGCGGTACAAGTTTTTGGAAGTGTAGCAGGGATGTGAAAGCTCCAGAGTAGGGCAATGGCACGGTGTAAAAATGAAAAGTAAACAAGATTTTCTGACAGCTAAAGAGTCTCCTGGCATCTGCAGAGCTCATGTTTCTCCAGACCGACCCACTCCCAGCTACTGAGGGAAGTGTACAGGCGGCCCCAGGGCACAGTGACAGAGGCCCGCAGTGTGTGGGTGTGCAGATTTCTTGTGAAATCACATGGCGGAAATGTGGGCCAGAGCCATCGCTACGCCAAGGGCCAGTACCTGTGTGTTTATGAGGAGGGACACATTAAAAGCAGCCACCGATTCACTCTTAAGAGCAGCAAACACTTAGCAGCATGTTCTCCCCTGAATCATTCATAAGCAACTCAACGCATACATTTAAAAAAGCCAGAAAAGTGGGAGTGTGGAAGGAGAGGGAAATGATTTGCATAAGTTGAAATGTCAGATGACTGAGTAGAATCTTTCTGATGAGCTTCTTCTTCTACGTACGGGACTGAGTTCCTGCATGCATGTTAATAGTCGGGCTAATTGACTATTAATTTGAATCAAAGCCTTGCTCGGGATAAAAATAACTTTGAGAAAACACCCTAATGATCAGATTTGGTGCATTGTGCACTCTCTTTCTCCTCAGTTCTCTACGCCGCTCTTCTTCTTCTTCCCCATTCATCCCAGCGGGTTTGTTAATGAAAACTTAAGGCTCAAACAAATCCAATGCTCCCAAGAGGGATTCTCTGGTGGGTTAGGCTGGAGAAAGAGAGAGAGAGGCACCAGAAGCATCTCTTTGCCTAGCTGTGTTTAAGCTAATGAAAGAGCTCCCTAATTACTTTGCCAGCGTTGATTTCCATGAGAAAGCCCCAGTCATCAGTCACGACACCTTATTCATTAGTCTTGCCTAAAGGATGGCCCCTCCATCGTTGCGCACCCCCCCCACCCCACCCCTCGTCTACTGCTTTCATTTCTAATCTACTCTTCCTCACTCCCTTGCTTTCCCTCCTACCATAACAAGCCACAGTGTTTTCAGAATGAGAGAAGGGGAGAGGTGCAATTAAGGGAGTAGCTGCACTTCACTTGGACCACCACATTCATTAAACACAGCTTCATGGAGACTATAGGGATGAAGTCCCAATGTGAAATAGCCCTGAGTGCCCATGTCAAACGCAGTGTGCAGTGGGACGTTGTTACAGGTCTTTGATGCCAAAGTAATTTTGGTAATTGCCGGTTGAAACTGAAGAACTTACTTTGGGACTTGCAAGCATTTTGAGGACGTCATTTGATGATACAATGCTGGGGAGAGCAGACGTTGTGGAGAACAGACAACATAGTAGCTATATTTAGCTGTGTTTTCTAAACTCTAAAGCCGTAGTAAGCATAAGTGAGGGAAAACAATGCACCTTTACTCTTATTGCTTTTACAGAATCATAAAAACATGTTACCATGTTACAAGCATCCCTTAGCAAACAATTGAGCTGTTAAAAAAATATATTAAAAAAATGCCTGATGCAAATAATTCAGATTTGAATGTCAGAAAAAGACAGAAATTCTAATCTTTGGGACTATAGTTACTTGGTGAGTTAGGTAAATTAGCAGGTCATCTGAATAATTATGATTGTTGATTTTATTGTTTTGCATAATTTGGCCAAATGGTAGCATGGAAATGTTAAATAAAAGAGGGCCAAGGATTGAGCTTTGGGGAACTCCACACATCATGTTTGTGTACTTAAGAATAGTTGTCAAATTTGACAAAATTGCTCCTGTTGTAGATACAGGACTTGAACTATCCCGTCTAACTAACCCAGTTTCCCTGTGTTATGGTCAACAGTGTCAAAGGCAGCACTAAGATGGAGGAGGGAAATACATTTCCCAAGACTAAATACAAAACACAAACATTTTCTTATGAGCGAATACTCAAATGCACCAACTTCTTCTAAATTAATTAATTTCTGCAGGTCAAAGTGGTAACATACTTTACACTCAATATTTCCATTTCAAGTCTAAACAGCTACAGCCTTGCACACACAGAAAACATTTCATAAGCTCAATTTCTGGTATCGGATGAAAGTATAGAGTCGTGGATTCACCCGGGTCAGATACACACCAAATTCAACAAATTATTAGATCATCATGTCTATGATTTGTAAACTATTAAAATTTGGCATTGGAGATATAAAATAACACACCATTCTGCTATTGCATGACCTATTTTCATTTCTTTAATACCTACGTTTTGACAGTTTTTTGTTGTTGTTGTTTTTTCTCAGTATAAAAAGTCAGAAGCAAAGACAAATGACCCAAAAAGCCCTGCATTCATTCCAGTCAACATGAGAGGAGTTCATGTAAAGAGAAGTCTGAGTAAAGGAGAACTGTCAGTCATCCGTCTCAAGCTAATTTATCCATGGCTGCACCAGATAACAAAACCCCACGTCAACATTGTCTCTCAAATCTTAAAGAATAATTTATGTTTATTACCACTTGGATCTTATTTTCATAGTTTTGCCATCATTTCTATTAGAACATTGTACTACTTACTACAAGTTAAAAGGTAAGGAACACAAAAAAAAAATATATTTTCCCAGTGTTCTCAGCCATTAATATAAAATGAAGGTTAAAAACTATAAAAAGAAAAAGGACCATAGTTTGGCCAAATTAATCTACACTCAAAGGTGCATTTACTTGATTTTTTTCCCCAGAACATTCAAGCACATCTGAAGGTCTTTTGTTAAGACCAAATTACAATTTGAGGTTTAGAAGATAGGAGATAGAATGTCTTTATTGGAATTTGTATCATTAAAAACGTCCAACGAAATTCAGACTACTCCTGTAAAGCGTTATTATTTATTATTTAATCCCAGGAAAACTAAGTAAACAGGCCCAGAGCAAACTCTATTTGTTGAATAAAGTCGAAAAGCTAGAGAGAAGAGCTTGAGTAAGGATTTTTTTTGTCAAACTACAATTTCCATGGACACAACTGAGCTTTCATTAACAAGACCAAGTTGTAAAAAGAATTAAATTATGCTCAAAATTCAACTATAATTGAAGGCAATTTTAAATGACGATAACACGTTTCCACTCAATTTTCTTATTTCAGGACATCCTGTTGAGTGTAGATGCACTGTGTTGCACCTGTTCATCTGCTGGTACGTGTAGCGCTCGCCCTTTATTTGTTACTGGACAAGGTTATTTTTTCCAATTGGACTCAACAAATAGCTGCAATGAGATGCAGATGGATGGCAGCCCAAATCGGCCAATCTGCCGATGCTTGACAGCAGGCACTGCTCAGCACCACAACATGCTGTTACATATCTACAGATGTCCACCCCCACCCCCACCCCCACCACGGTCTGTCTCCCACTGAGGGATAAGTGTCAGTGTGTCGGGATGTACAGATGCCGATCAGTCATTGTTAGAGGCCAGGCGGGAGCTGATGGTAATAAGCCTTCTCCTTCCAGCCCCCACTCCCAGCCACATGACTTTTGTGGGGGGGGGGAGGGGGAGGGGGGCGGGCTCCGGCCCCCTTTTGTCAGGCCACAGGTGACCCCTGACCCCTTAGCCCTTCCTCCACCGGGGACATGGACACACATAGTTAAACCCTACCTCGCACTTTTTTCATAAGTCGCGTGCAGCGTCACCCACCCACAGGCACACTTTCACAGACAAAGACACTTGTACGCTGACAGCGACTCAACCCCTCTCCCTCTTTCTATGCCTTTCTTTCTCTGAGTGCTTTGTGGGAGGTGAAGCCTCCTGCAGGCCATTAGCAACGCAGTGTGCCGAGATTAAAACAGCCTCCTCCCTTAATTAAGAGTAAAAAGTGAGATGCGACACAGGGGATGGATAGACATCAGATAGAGAAAGAAAGAAATAAGCGATGTATTGCTAGAACCATTAAAGCTTACGGAGCAGAATACCACCCATCTAACTTTCCTCAAAAGCAGCCTAGTATTCCTCACTGTCTGATTGAGGCTGCCTGTATGACTAGGGCTGGGCATCGTTTTGATTTGAACAATTTTGATTCCAATTCCGATTCTTCCTTTTGATTCCAATTCTTATCGATTCTTTGAAACGGGTCACAAGCTTATTTTACAGATAAGAGGAACATTTTATTTTGATTCAGTGGTGATTTACAATTTACAATTTAATGGTGTTTTACCGGGCTTTTTCAGCAAAGCTTTAGAGCGCCGCTTACCGTGCTCCATGGCTGCAACCCAACAAGCGCCTGGCCGCTATACGGAAACCAAAACTTGCGCATGTTAAAGGTCTCATGGCATGAAAATGTCACTTGATGAGTTTTTTTAACAATAATATGCATTCCCCCAGCCTGCCTATGGTCCCCGAGTGGCCAGCATACCCCCACCCTCCTCCTTGCCCCCCCTCCCCCTTCCTCCTCAATAGCTACAGACACAGAAATGGTACATCCTAAGGAAAGCTCATTGTAGGACTGGCTCTAGTGGCTGTAATTCTGCACCAAGGCTGAATTTCGGGAAAGAGACTTCAGATACAGTATTAGGGGACCACTGAGGCCTATATAAAAGCATCCAAAGAGCAGCATGTCATGGGACCTTTAGATTTGGAACCGATGATCGGATTCGAAACCCAATTTTCCAAACGATTCCAATATGGAAACGAGTCCATTGGAATCGTAATTTTTGAAACGATTCCAAGTCGGAACCGGTTCTCAATCCTTAAGCACACACAATTCAGGATTATTGTATTCCCCACCATTAGTATTACTATTTTAACAGCTTCCTTGGGGATGTCACGCATAGTTTCCTCGGGAAGATCACACATTACCTTTGTTGATAACCTGCATTATCAAGGGGGGGTTTCAGCAGAGGGTAAGTTTAAAGTTTTTAAGCGAACGATGAGTTGGAATTTTTCTTCTCCAGAAGCAAAGTAACTCTACCTCACAGTTTGAAGATACAAGGGGAGCTCAAGTAGTTTGTATTCCGCTGTGGCCCACCTCATCTCCTGGAATTTAAGACATTATACAGAACGCCTCACACAGTACTGAAGGGGTTGGTGCTGGCGGAAAACGAGCAAGAATCGAAAAGATGAAAGTGGGCGACTTATCAGGATGAATATTGATGCAGAGCCTATTTGCAAATCACCCTACTTTTTCCAACATCAAACCAGGAAAAAAAAAAAATAACAATAATGACCTCCTTTTTTGTACCTTATATTCCTTGTAAAAGGAAGCATCATGAAAATCAAACAGTAAAAATCAGTAAAACTTCTTTCAGCTATTGCCAGATTTCTTTTTTATTTTTTATTTTTTTTATTTAAAAAAGTTACTAATCAGGTTAAATCACAAAGTCCAGTCATATAAATACATGATTTCAGAAGTGGAGCTGAAAGATTTCCAAACGACTGCAGAAATGCAATGCTTTAATCATGAGAAAAAGCAATATGAAAAAAAAGTATATTCTCTCTCTCTCTCTCTCTCTCTCTCTCTCGCCCGACACACACACGCGGACTGCAGTTCAGTGTGGCGCTCGCGCAGATCGCTCTCTTTCTCTATCATTTTTTTTTTTAAATGAGTCGGAAGCAGAAAGCAAAACCTAACTTTACTTTTAATGATATTAAACAAAGAGAAATGTTCTCCCCTCGTCTTAAAATGTTCATAAATCAAATCAAAAGAGCAGCCTACTTCCTTGTTTACTGCTGCAATGAGACGCTCGTACGTTGTAACCTTGGTTCTCTGAATAAAGGCAATTTTTCCAGTCACATTTCTTAAAGGTGCTGTAGGTAGAACTGCGAAGATCCAGGACTTAGCCGAAAAATGTGAACATTGACAACTTCTCAGTCCTCCCCCCTCCTTTCTGCTAAAGCCCAAAACGGTCTCCTAAGCCCCGCCCCCCACATGGGAGAATGAATGCATGAGCAGTGATTGACACGCAGTTAGACACCCCCCCTGGCCCTGATTGGTGCATCTGAACAGGGAGCGGTGGATTTTTGCAAATTGCACTTCAGGCTGTAGGTGGTGCCAGAGGAGCCTGATTTATTTTTAATGACCTGCTTCATGTAGTTCTACTGGAACATAGGGTTAGTTTCAGCAAATATGAGAGAAAGTTACTTTTATAAGTCTTACCTACTGCACCTTTAACTGAAGTTTTCTTTAAAATAGTGTTAAAATCTCGTCTCGTCTCGTTCTCGTGAACCCAATCTCGTGTCTCGTCTCGTGAGTCACACTCCTAGTAAGGACCAATCACATGAGCCCCTCTCATCTCCTTTAAAAAGAACCAGAGGGGAGAGGCAGAGGCGTCAGACCCAAATTAAAATGCCTGTTCTAATAAAGTGTTGAACCTTTAAGTGTTACAGAAACAGAACAGCACGTCTTTGAAAACCCGTGAAAGTGGAAATTCTTGTCAGCCTAAAAATATGTATTTGTTTATTTCATTCGGAGAAGCTATCCGTACATTGGTTTGTACTGGGAACAAAGGTACAAGGACACAATAAAATAAAATGAATCTTTCTGGAATATAAAATATTAAAATGTCTCCATTGACATATAACATGCAACTTAAGCACTCCATATAGATGCCTATAGATAGAACCAGCTGATCAAGTCTCAATTTATGAGAAATTAAAATGTGTCATATTCATGGTGACACTGATTGGAAGAGATTTTTTTTAATAAAAGGTCAGTATGGAGCGCATGCATCCGTCTCATGCTGCTAACTGGAGGGTGCACTCATTCTTTTTCAGTCTGAACAGCACCTCAGCTAATCAGACCAGCAATCGGCCTGCTTTGTGTGTGTGTGTGTGTGTGTGTGTGTGTGTTCACTGCAGCATTCATTCCACTCCATTTAGCCTTCCCTTTCAGCCACCTCCCCCCCTACTGTCTTTTCACATTTTGTCACTCGTTTTCTCCCCACTTCCTTAATTTCTTTATTTCAGTGGCGGACCCCGCCCCTCCCGCCAACGGGCTGTCGGCTTGGCAAGAACCTCGGAGCGGTTGTGGTATGAGTGTGTGTGTGTGTGTGTGTGTGATTTCAAAGCCACCAAGGCCACCAATACACAGGCATTCACTTTAGACACATGCTAACTAAATGCCCATATGTTTGCACATGCAGGCCACCAATTTCTCTCTCTCTCTCTCTCTCTCCCCCTTCCCCCGCCATCCCACACACACACACGCAGAGGATTGTATGCAGATGAAAATGTACCACATCACAGGCATAACACTGTACCACATCACACAAAACACAGACAGCACCTCCCTCACTCTTCCTCTTGAGGAAATCAGTCTCATCTGGAGCCTTGCAGTTCTGTCTCTCTCAATCTCTTCCTCTAGCTTTCTTCTCCTCCTTTTTCTCTCTTTCCTCCTTGTCTCTCTAACCTCCCTCAGAGAAAACCTGCTCCAACTGCATCTCAAGCCACTAAAAAAAACAGAGCAGAACAATTGAATTCCTGCATAGATTGTGATGGGTTAACATGTACACACACTCTGACTCCCTATACTATTACACACAACAGTTGTCAATAAGTAAACACACACTAAACACATGTAATATTGCTATGCTGTGAATCATGCAAATCACTGCATGCTCAGCCACTCAAACTATTCAGTTTCCAAAGCCACCAAACTTCCTTCAAAAATACTTCATTTTAAGTATGCCTTGCTGATGGGTTAAAAAGAACCCTATATGGAAAAAGTGTGATACTCGCACCAAAGGTTTTGTGTTTGTTGATACATTTAACTTTTGAAATGTCAGCCAACAGTTGGAAACACCAAAGGTTTGGTGTTTGTTGATACATTTAACTTTCGAAATGTCAGCCAACAGTTGGCAACATAAAAAATAAAAAAATGGAAAACCATACATTTGAATGAGAGTTAACCCCACCTGTGATATCGCCCCAAAATTAAATGAAAGTTTAGTGGAAACACAGTGCAGGTTTACAACTAATCAGCAACATATTGAGATCACGCAAAAAACTAGGAAACTAGCATAGGGCCAAAGTAGTGTTGACACTTAGGACAATCTTTTAAGTCATCATTGACTAAAACTCAGCCAGATTTTTGTGATATAACAGTGTGAAGAAACTCCCGCAAAAAAAAAAAATATATCAAGATTAATAGTGGGCAACGTTTCGGTACTAGACCATTTCTTTTGTACTTGTGTATAATAGTGTGGAGTCTTGAAAGCAATATGTATGATGGTGACTTTTTCTACAAACTTTTCCTATACATTTTAGTGTTATTTAATGTAAAGTTTGCCCCTTTGATTTTTTTTGTGAGGACTCTTGTGTTTATTGTGATATTTCCCTCTATTTATCTATTGGAAGTTGTTGATTGGTGCACAAAAACAGCCCCCTCCTACTAGAAGATGGCTTCTCAGGATGTAACACTATTTTCCTGAAGATGGTCTAGTACCAAAACGTTGCCTACTATTAAACTTTACATATTTTGGTTTTGCAAGTTAGACAGTGCGCGGGAGTTATTTTGCAACTTTTGGCCTGCTTATCTCCCTCTGACGCACCTGTCTCACGTTGAAGATGTGCAAGGTATTTTTCTGTAGTGATATAACAGTGTAAAAATATCTATTAATGATAAGGCACCAGCAGTTTTTGGAAATATGTCTGTCTGCTCTACATAATTTTGTGTGTGCATTCATTATACAGAAATTGACATCCATCTACTATAAATTGCTCTGGTATGATATGTATATATATATATAAAATTGTTACTATAGAGGGGATATATTTTGATATATTTTGATTTACTTTTTTAATTTTCTGTATTTCAGTTGTCCCAGTGTTCCTAGCAACATATGGTTGATGGACATTGGGATATAGGAGCAGAGGTTAACACCACCCCCACCAACACACATCATCATCATGTGTCCAGCTGGTAGACACTCACTTTATTTGTGTCACAGTACACACACACACACACACACACACACACACACACACACACACACACACACACACACACACACACACACACACACATATTGGAGTCCCACCTGTGGTATTTGTGTGAATCACATCACCAAGGTCAACCCCTCCATGCTCCACGCACACACACACACACACACACACACACACACACTACAATGAGATCTATGAATGCATGGGGTCATGGAGCAGCAGAGGGGTGTGTGTGTGTGTGTGTGTGTGTGTGTGTGTGTGTGTGTGTGTGTGTGTGTGT